>NW_014560070.1:0-258 GCF_001313825.1 Dinoponera quadriceps
TCAAGGTCAAACCAATGGTACCGTCTTATGGCCCCTCGAAACCAAACAATTTTGTGTGAAAAATTTTTTTCTCCCGGGCTTGGTTTTCAAAATATTCGACTGGATGTATTAAAAAGGTCCACCCTGTATATAGTTGTAAAAACTGTTTTTAACATTATTTGTGTATGACCGTGGAGACTTTTATAGAGTCGATAGCCCACTGATTATTGCCAAGTACTATGCTGTTTAATAAATAGTAGCTTCTGCAAATTATTGTAC
>NW_014560070.1:370-784 GCF_001313825.1 Dinoponera quadriceps
TTTTTCAAACTATAGTAAGATGATTATCGTTTAAGTTTAAATATAATAGTATAAAACATATAATAGTATAAAAGTGCAATTTATTGTATTTTTTTTTGAAATGGGAAAAAAAGTTAAAAGAATTAATTCTGGAAACGGAAAGGAAGAAATAACTAATAAGAGATCAAAAAAAAAACATCAGTAGTCGAAAATGAATTTGAAATTGATAGTGATAACGAAGATCACCTGATTTTACCGACTCCTGGATATTCTGACACAGACGATGAGATGAATGTTCAATCTTCAAGTCATAATTCTGATGATAAAAACAAAATGAAAATAAATTATAGAAAAGTTTTATAAAATTACTCTCAAACACAGAAATTGCTAAAGCCTGATCACGTGTACGAGTGGAACGAAGGAGATAAACTATGT
>NW_014560070.1:1071-1335 GCF_001313825.1 Dinoponera quadriceps
AGTGGAACGAAGGAGATAAACTATGTATCGACGATATAAATGATGAACTTCACTTGCCTGGTAGTGTAACATTAAAAATTCAAAGTTCCACACTCATTGAAATATTTGAGTTATTCTTTTCTCAAAGTTTGAAGCAGAACATTTTCCGGATTTTCAGAAAATCATAAAATTGTTATGGAAAATTTTGGAAAATTTGAAAGTGTTCCATCACTCATTCCAAGACATTTTTGTTCTTAGGAATTTTTCGCCAATGTCTATAGTTTT
>NW_014560070.1:1550-1763 GCF_001313825.1 Dinoponera quadriceps
AATGTACAGAAAATGTCGAAAAATCGTTTTTAACTAGATATCGTATCGAAGAAACACGTTTCTCTTTATAATTTTCCATTTTTTCCATGCTTAAAAAAATTTTTTTTTATTTCTAACTACCTCCATTCATAAGAGCACCCTCAAAAACATAGGGTACAGTGATCAAAAAAAATTTTTGGCTCGATTTCATTGTTGGGTATTGATTCAAACTTG
>NW_014560070.1:1953-2447 GCF_001313825.1 Dinoponera quadriceps
AGCGAATATTACTAATAAGGAATCTCTAGAATTGTCCATATTAGAGCGGAACTTGCGTTCAATGCTAGAACCTCAATGTGTCAGTTTTCACCGATGAGAGTAGATAACACAATAACAACTGATCATTAATGGGTAAGTTAAATTTCGTGAGGTCGGTAAGTTACATGTGTCGATAAATTTTCGGGTGGCGATAAGTTACCTGCGTCGGTTACTTATCATGGACGATAAGTTTCCGTGACGGGAAGCCTCTTTTTAAGGGATGGCGGAAGAAGGGTAACGTTCAAAGTTTCCAATTCTTGGATAGATTCAATTAAGCATGATGCTTCAAATTCATCCAATATACAGGATCATCGAAAAGTATTGGATCCCCCTAGTATCTTCAGATAGAACTCATTTTGGAGAAAATGTCCAATGGCAAAGTTGTATGATTTCAAACTGGGAGTATGATGATGACCTTGATTTTGACCATGTCCTTCAAAGTCATTTCAAGGTAA
>NW_014560071.1:0-231 GCF_001313825.1 Dinoponera quadriceps
AATGGATCGATTTTGTTGCAATTCAGCAGCGATTCGCAGATGGAAATTCAATCCATGAGGCGTTAACTCGTGTGGCACCCACACATCGAGCTTCTTTTTGAATCCAGCCTCATTTAAATGGTTCCAAACGGTTTTTTTGTGCAATGTTTAGCTCCTTGGCAATCGAAACGGTGCTTACATGACGGTCGGACTCGACGATTTCCATTATTTTATCAACATTTTCGACAATTG
>NW_014560072.1:0-5508 GCF_001313825.1 Dinoponera quadriceps
CAGCAGTATTGCCTTCAGACTTCTCATAGAGGAATCTACAAACAGACACTACTCTTCTACGTTGTAGACAACATCTTTTACAGTGTTTATGAGCCCGGCTATATTATTGCTATTTGTGAGCAAATGCACTCACTTTCTCGCGTGCAATGCTCCGCTGGATCTGCCCAGCGCAGGGCACGTAATGCAAGGAAGGATCGGTGTGGTGATGGAAATTCTTTGAAATCGAGCTGCGGTTATGCAATGGTTTATTTTTCTGTTAAGCCAGAATGGCGATCTGGCCTTTACAATGCAGGCGTGATAATGTTCTTCCTTTTCTTGTGCCACGCGTAACTGCGGTTACAAGACGCAACACTATTCAAGTTGACGATCACAACGTTCAAAATTACAAATATGATTAAATGAAGACCGACAATCACTCGCGAAGTAGTCGCGAGGCCGCGAAAGATGTCTCGTAACGAGATAAAGAGAAAACGTGANGTGAGATTGATGTCGCACGGTCGGTTGATGTTGACGGTAGCGAACCGAGATACGCGAACTATTAGAACCGAACAGCGTGTTATAATTTCGAAAAGTCTCTCTCGCTGAGAGTTCGCTTAACGTTTCTTCAACGGTCTCTCGGTGCTCTCAAGGCACCTAGTTTATATACCGATATAACGTTTTTTTTTTCAAGCGGAACAAATAGATTGATCGACCTTCGATCGGACGAAGCCTTTTCGATCATGTTCAACTGTCGCAATGTTTTTTGATATAATATGACAATTAGGTGTTCTTATACCCGAAAACGTGATGAGACACGCGTGTTTCATGTTTACTTATGTTGTTGTTGGTTAGTAATCCGCGTGTTATTGTTTAGAGATCGTTTGCCGCATCATGCTCGGCTCACATGATGAGCATGATAACATTAACGATTTTCGTTTGAATTCAATTAGAATTTTGAACAATGTGTATAAAATATTTTTAATCGTGCACTTCTCAAAATTCGAATATTATATTGTGACACTAAATAGTTTGAATTAATTACATCTGACGGAATAAGAAAACAAAGATTACGATTAAAGTATTTTCAGTAAAAAGCGTAATACTGTACTTACACGTATGCGGAAATTTTATTGGTATTATCTGATAACTGCTGAGTCGGCTAACTTTCGGGGAAAAGGACAGAAAGTAGACTGACTGTGAACGACGCATACCGCAACGTTTGCTTTGGATCGTTCAATCTTGTTGTCGCTTAACCGTAAATATAAGTTTTCTCAATATTTTTTGGCTATGTAATTGCAAATACCTACAGAAATAATAATTCTGATATTAAGCACGACACTTTAAAATCTTTCGCATGTAGCATCGCCGATAGTGCATTATCGGTAATGATACTTCGATTGCGAGTACTCTTAACTGTTCCAGCACTAACCTGGAATATCATAAAAGACATGCCCATCATGTTAAGTTTCAACAATTGAAAAAAGTATGATGTCGTATTCGGGTTTTCGAGGCTTTTAGTATACCTTCAAGTCCGAAAAAAGTTAACAACATTCGTTAATAATTACATATGTATGTGTTATATATGAAGCGTAAGTTCCAGCAAATATATATGTCACAAAACTTTCGTCAATTTGGTCATTGTATTGAGAAATTCAACTCTTTATTTTACAAGGTAAAATGCTATGAGCTTAAGAAACAGTATATTATTTAAAAAAAAATCTAGGTTTCTCATAAAAAAGCGAAATTTACAACAAATTTACAAGTATTCTGCAACATTAACTAATCGGCAACTTTATTATTATTATCTGAAGATCAAGCCGAACGAATGAACAGAGTATATGTTCGATGAAATTTACGAGGTCTGTTCAAAAAGTATCGCGAATTTTGTGTTTTTTAAAAATTATTTATTTATTCATGAATATCTATTTGGTCTCCTTCAAAGTAATCCCCATCAGATATTATACACTTGTGTCAACGTTTTTTCCAATCCTCGAAGCACTTCAAAAAATCATTTTTTGTAATCTTATTCAGCTCTTCCTTCAATGCCGTCTTTATCTCCTCAATCGTAGCGTAGCGTCGTCCTTTCATGTGCCTCTTCAGTTTCGGGAACAAGAAAAAGTCACAGGGGGCCAGGTCTGGGGAATACGGTGGCTGCGGCATCATTAGTGTGTTGTTTTTGGCCAAAAATTCGCGCACAAGCAACGATGTGTGAGCAGGGGCGTTGGTACGAATTTCGCGGCGACCCGTCTCATGCTCAAATCGTTAGTAAACATCGAATGGCACGAGCCAATCGATATGTTTAGGTCCTCAGCAACTTCTCTAACGGTGATTCGACGATTGGCCTATTTAGAATAATTAATAGAATAGAATAATTAATAGAATACTATTTTCTTCACTTCATCAATGTTTTCGTCTGTTGTTGACGTGTTTGGGCGTCCGGCACGCTCTTCGTCGTTCACATCTTCTCGGCCCTCTGAGAACATTTTGTACCACCGATAAACGTTGCTTCGGTCCAAGGTAGCTTCACCATATGCCACAGTCAACATTCGGAATGCGTCCGCGCACTTAATTTTGTTTTTCACACAAAATTTGATACAGATTCTTTGATCCATTTTTTGGAATAGGCAAAAATCGAAGACGAGCCAAAACACGTCCAAGCAAAACAGCTGTCAAAGATAAACTGAATATTCAAAATGGCCGAACTTGTCGGCATAAGTGAGGGACATGAGTACCAACATAACGCCACAAAAAAATCGAAAATCGAATATACGTAACCCGCGGAAATTCAAAATTTGCGATACTTTTTGAACAGACCTCGTATATTTCCACTTTAACTTTAACGTGTAAGAAATGTAAATTATACGTAATATGCTACAATGAAAAATAAGTTTTTTAATGTGTTTGATATTTGTAATTATAATGTTACGTACTAGACGTGAACGCAACGACTGCGCGCTTAGGCGCGTGCCCCAAACGAAACCGAAAGCCGGCGGTGCAGGTCAGAGACCGGAAAGGTCATTTTACACTGACGCAAGCGTACGCAGGGTGGTCCTAATTTACATCAGGGCACCGAAGCCCTTTACCTGGGATTGAACCGCGAGTGGAGTAACTGGGGAAAGGGTAGTGAACGCGCGATGGTATTAAATAAAATGGGAATTTTAGAATAAAATTTCGATATTTATTTACTGATTGCGTGTAATATTACAAAATTGCGAGAGTGGTAAGAATACATAATTAAACGGCGTACGGAACGATTACAATAATACGGTGTGGGTGTGTGTGTGTGTGCGTGTATGTGTGGTAGCTAGTTTACAGGGAGTGTTTAAGGGGAGGGCAACGAATTGGGAGTGGGGGGTTCCGAAGAGGAAGTAGGGGGATCGTACGGGGACGGAGATGGGTCTGGGGTCCGTGGGACTGGGGTAGGGGATCGCGAGGGTGGATTAAAATAATATGGAGGAGACGGGAGAGGCGAAATCCAGGGGTAGGGTGAAGAAGTATTACGATAGAGTGGTGTTGGAGGGGTTGGGGGTTGATAGTGTGGGTCAGGTGAGTAGGAAGGAGCGAGAGGGAAACCTAAAAGTATTGGGGTATTCCCGTTATAAAAGGGTAATGACTGTAAACTCCTGTCAGGGGTTAAAAGCTCTGAAAAAGCTGTTAGCTGAGCGGCTAAAGTAGCGTCGTCAGTCTCGTTTAACTCTCTGACTGCAAGCCGGAGGGCCTCGAGCCTTTCCTTACCAGATAGGGTATTCACTGCGACACGGGAAGTGTTAATATATTAAGGAACGGGGCAAAGTAGGGTGATTAAAAACGGAGGTGGGTACTTACTCGTACGTGTACTAGTTTTTGCTGATGCGGAACCTTTTCGGTCGGCTGGTTCTACTCTCAAGAGTCTGGTCGTCTGACCGTTCGGATGGTTGCACTCGCGGTAATATTCGACTTGGTCGATCGGATTAATCGCGAGATATGTGACTAATTGTTTGCAAGTGCTGCTGAACCGCGTAGTGAAGATTAAAGCCTCTGCACAGTTGAGGACTATGTGACAAAGGACTGAGAATCGTAACAACGATGATACGTGACGAGACGTTCAAAAGGAAAAACCAAGTGTGTCTCACAGCAAGAGACTGGGGTTTATATAGGGCAGATTTTTGGGAGTAGTGGATGACGTCCACCAATGAGAGGAGGTTGTGTGGAAGACGGTTACTCCGGAAAATTCCTAATATTGATATAAACAATTTTAAGAACCTAATTGCATAGAAGGACCCTTGTTTTACCGACTGTATACAAGGGTGGATAGATCGCAGCCCCATCGGGAGCCTTATGACATATGTGGGCGGCGTGTACTCGTATCTTTTCATAAACCGCTTGATCAAATACGTTTTATAATCATAAGAGAAAGAATTCGTTGCTATCTAGGTACCCAGTATGGACACATACGTGCCTAACGTAGAGGCGGCAAGATATCTTAGTTATATAAAAAACGAATCTATCGTCCCCGGGGTACCTAGGATGTAAATAAACTACATACCTTACATGCAGGCGGAATGAATGATAAACGCATTGGGAACCATACGGTACGTTTAGCGGCGGCCAATGTAATCTTATCTTTGTTACAGTAGCGCTTACTCGAAGTCCGTTTGTTTCCCAATCATATATTAAAAGAAAAAGAAATTCGTAGTTTCGGACGCANCCCGAAATCCGTCTGCTTCCCAATCATATAATTAAAAAGAGAGATTCATAGTTTCCAGTACACTCAGGACGTAACAATAATTAAATAGTGATTTATATAGCCGAAAAATTATTTTTATTGTATGAGTGTCACTATAATATTGTTTCGCCCTTGTCTTGATGCCCGCGCTTTTAGCACTCTGAATGTACAGCTGATTCTCTTGACAACGAGCCGTAAACAACATATGATCAGCGTTGACCCGTAAACAACGGGTTTGAGAAATTCTCTCTGGGGCGGACGAGTCGCTGTGACGTGCGCGTCGGTCTTTCGCGAGAGAGAGAGAGAGAGAGAGAGAGAGAGCTTGAGTTTGCGAGTTACGCGTGCTTTCTTGTAAATAGCAAATATATAGTTGAAGTTGTTTCCTACTTAACGATGTCTCGTTTTATTTCCCCGCGCGAGCGTCACAATATTATTGACAATAACCAATTGAGTGTTACTATAATATTATAGACAATAATCTCATATACCCAGGTGTAGAAGTATGAAACCGGAATTTCCCTATAGATGGTGCCATCAGTTTAGGGACCGTAAGACCGCTTCTGCAGCGCCATCATCTCCCTCTAACAGCTGACGAAGTTTTTCAACACACAACAACCCAAGTTCCATACACCGGTATATTTTTCTATAACCTTAAACATGTCGAGTTTTGTGCCTACAAACTACGATTTGCGGACAGCATTGGTTTTTTGTTATCATTTGAAGAAAACTTCTGCAGAACCGCATCGAATGCTTGTCGAAGCTTATGGTGAACATGCTCTTGGTAAAACACAGTGTTTCGAGTGGTTCAAAAAATTTAAAAGTGG
>NW_014560073.1:0-2613 GCF_001313825.1 Dinoponera quadriceps
TAACATGTCATTGTCTAAAGTTGTTGCTCTTCCTAATCGGTACAAGTAGAAAAAATCACAATTACCGGATTTGAACTTAGAAAATCACCTTTGGAATTTACAAACGTCTAATGCACATGGATAAACATCGCAAATGTTTTTGGTAGCAACTGTTGCGTTACTACCCTTGAGAAACTCAAAAAGCATACAATGCCGGATATGTACCTCTTCTGGTATTTGGCTGGCCATTTCACCATAAATTGCAAAAAAAAACTTAAGATTTAATTATTTACAAGTAAACAAGTCATTCTAACATTAAAATATCTTTGGCACGACTTTGAAGTACACAATGAGCTGATAAATGACAAACGAATATCGACATGCGCAGAAACGACGTTACTTTCCGNAAAAAAAGGTACGTGAGTAACTATATCACCAAACCCAAATTTGCCACCTGGACGTATGTGTCTTTGGGCAGACTACCCGTCGTATTATGGGTCGTATGTTGTTGCAGCACCCTGTACATATGCGATTCAATTGTATCTTTAACTACTTATCATAATGTTACTAAAGAATGATATAAGCTCTCAGTTCAAAACATCGATGTCAATATTGTTTGGCAAGTAATACAGATACATAACCTGCTGATGTTTTTAATAACTGTAACATATTTTAAATTGCGATTAATTAGATACGTAACATCTATGCATTACATTGTTAAATTTATTAAATAAATATGAAATAAATACTGTTTCGAACGCTCAGAGAGAGTGGAAGAGCGAGCGCCGATTCAATTGCCTAGATTCGGCGGAGAGTTGACGCGCGGGACAGTCACACGCCGTACGCCACGTAGGAGACCAGTCAGAGTCGACGTCGCTCTCGTGGATGACGTAAGAGCACGAGCGTACTAACGCAGAATGGCGCGACGAAGGGCTTAGCGTTCGGAGCAGGGAAATCTCCTCCCCGCAGCATCGTGCGTGGGTCAAAGAGTCCGGAAGGGCTCTCAGGTGACAAAAGGTCATCAGGAAAGTAGCTCCATTCCGCCCGGAGGGGCGGCGGAACCCGGCGTCAGGCCACCATCCAAAGGGCATTTCGCGCTCTTCACGCATCGGCGAACCATTTTGTATCGCTCATCGAGGCTCGTACAGGCATCGCGACCGTGGGCGAAGGGGACGAGCCTTTTGTCGTGTCATTCTGCGTTAGTACGCTCATGTTTTCGCGTCACCCACGAGGGCGACGTCGACCCGGACGGATCTCCTACGTGGCGTACGGTGCGTGACTATCCCGCGCGTCAATTCTCCACCGAATTTAGACAATTGAATCGGCGCTCGCTCTTCTACCCTCTCTAAGCATTCAAAACAAATATGTTTATTAACCTTTTAAGTGTTGAATATTCCCGGCGCAAGCAATCCGCGTGGACGGCGCACCCCTAGCGATTTCAATCGCTAGGGACGAAATATTTTTTTCGCTAATGTAAACTCTGTGGATTGAATACGCAAGGCGCAACTACTTAAATAATATAAGAAAGTTATTTTCGAATATTAATTATTTTAATTAATTTTAGGCACGACGCTAACCGCGCGCCGGCGACAGTCGAACCGCGCGCCAGGCGGGACTAAACGCATATATGCGTCCATAGTAGTTTACACCAATAGTTTTCATTGGACGCATATATGCGTCTATAGCACTCAAAGGTTTATATAAATTTATTAGAAAACATTCTTTTTTAAATATACTAAGAACTTGGGATCAAATTGTAGCTGAAATACGTTGTTAAATTGCAAAGTGTCATAAAATAATTATCAAATAATGAAACTTTATGATTATGAAAAGAATTCCAAGTAATACTGAAATCATAATATTAATTAATAATTTACATTTATATAACTCATAACTTACGTTACAAAAAGTAGCCATTGTCATGGGAAAAATTTTTCCAGCCGTAATATAGAGTGGTTTATTCGAGCGAAGCATGATTAGCAATATATTTTTTGCTGCTTTCGGTTTTGTAGTATACCACGAGTATTCATAAGTAGCGCGGTGTATTCTTTCAGACTGAAAAAATACGTGATTTATAAGTAGTTTGGTACAGCCATGGTGCGTCAAAATATTCCTCCTCCACCTGCCCCTCTGAGGCCAGAGGGTCTCATTTTTGGGGGAGGTGAAGATGGGAATAGTCTAGCGCGAAGGTAGAGAAGAGACTGAGAAAGAATAGTAGTGACTATGATCCGAGAATTTTTTATTCGCGAGTGTTCCTGACTTTTTTAACAAATTCTAGTTTTTTCTAGAAGGAAACACGTAGAGTTCGGCGTCGGAAACTGCCCTGAAGCCCCATATCCCTCGCTATATGCGCAATGTAGGGAAGAGAGGAGCATAGCTTCATTTTGTATTTATCGAGTTTTTTATTTTAACATAAAAATATGCGACATGAGGCTGCTTCGTATTGGCTCTTCGCACGTAAGGTGCGGACTGATGAGACGATGACGAGAGCAAAGGTCAGGAATGAAAGAGAGGGGAAAACGCAATAGAGGGAGAACTTAGCGCGCGGAAGAAAGGGCGGAATTTATTTTTTATCACGTTGTCAGGTGTACTAGGTGTACCGGTATGAAGTGAGCGTTTTTTTGTGAAATCAAA
>NW_014560074.1:0-976 GCF_001313825.1 Dinoponera quadriceps
ACAAAATAGATATTCATGAATAAATAAATAATTTTTTAAAAAACACAAATTCGCGATACTTTTTGAACAGACCTCGTACATACGTACGCAAAGCAGCGCGCAAACATCTAGAAAGCAATTTTCCAAATCGCTCTGGACGCTCTAGTGGACCACAATCAGCTTCCTTTCAGTTCATTAAAAACTTCCCTGATTGTTTCATTTTCGACTGAATGTGTATTACGAATCGTACAATATATATATACAATATAAAGAAATATTAGGTCTACCGGAAAGTTCTGTCCGTTTTTAGAATAAAACAAAATAATAAATTTTTCATACCTTAAATAAACTTTATTGAATAATATAATTGCCATCATTATTTATGACTTCTTGCCAGCGTGATGGCAATTTGTATATCCCATTTTTAAAAAATGCCTTATCCCCAGAGGCGAAAAATTGAACCAGTGTTTATCTGATATCTTCTTCGTTTTTGAATTTTTTGCCCTGCAAAAAATTTTGTAAGGACATTTTGTCCTTACAATTTTGTGACAGAAACAAGTGATAATCGGAGGGTGCTAGGTCCGGGGAGTATGGTGGATGCGACAGAATTTCCCAGCCTAGTTCTGCGAGTTTCTAACGGGTCCCCAAAGCAGTATGTGGCTTGGCATTATCATGAAGCGATATGATGTCCCTCCTATTGAACATCGCCGGTCTCTTTTCTTGGAGTGCTGTTTTTAAATTATCCAATTGCTGACAGTACCTCTCCGAATTTAGCTTTTTGTTCGGTTTCAACAGCTTAAAATGTATTGGTCCTCGAATGTCTCACCATATACACAACATTCTCTTACTCAGGCTCAATTTTGGTTTAGAGGTGGAAAGGGCAGGGTTTCCGGGTTCACAATTTGCCGTTTTCCTTACGATGTTTTCGTATGTAATCCACTTTTCATTCCCAGTTATCATCCGTTCCAAGAAGGGTTCGATTTTGTTCCGTGCAAGC
>NW_014560075.1:0-253 GCF_001313825.1 Dinoponera quadriceps
AAGAAGCCATTGCGCTTCAATTGATTGTCCCAAAAATCTTTATTAACTGGTCGGAATCTCACGCTACTTAACAAATTGTTAACTTCAAACCTTTATAACTCAAAAAGCATTTAACGAAAATAGTTTATAATACTGTTCTGGAAAGCTCTCGAGATAAGCTATAAGGATATGCAATAAAATGTATGGAGTTCCATTAGAAAAAATAATGTTGACCTTGAAATGACCTTGAAGGACATGGTCGAGGTCAAAATCA
>NW_014560076.1:0-1592 GCF_001313825.1 Dinoponera quadriceps
TAGTCGTATGCGCGAGCGTGTGGAGCGGCGTCCGCAGTATAAAAGCAACTCGCCGCGATTGGACATAGTCTCAGGAACGAGCGTGTGGTGCGGCGACCGCAGACGAAAAGCAACACGCCGCGATGGAATTAGTCGCAGGCGCGTGCGTAAAGCGGTGGCAGCAGTAGAAAAGCAAAACGCCGCAATTGGACTTAGTGGCAGGACCGTGCGTGAATCGGTGCCGGCAGTCGAAAAGCAAAACGCCGCGATTGGACTTATTCGCAGGAGCGTGCGTGAAACGATGCCCGCAGTCGAAAAGCAACAGGCCGTTCTTGGACTTTGTCGCAGGAGCGAGCGTGAAACGGTGCCCGCAGGAGAAAAGCAACAAACTTCGATTGGACTTAGCCTCATGCGCTAGCGTAAAGCGGCGCGCGCAGTCGAATTTTAACACGCCGCGATCGGACTTAGACACAGGGGCGAGCGTGAAGCGGTGCCCGAAGTCGAAAAACAACACGCCGCGATTGGACTTAGTCGCAGGAACGAGCGTGAAGCGGTGCCCGCCGTCGAAAAGCAACACGCCGCGTTTGGACTTAGTCGCAAGAGCGAGCGTGAAGCGGTGCCCTCAGTCGAAAAGCTACACTCCGCGATTTTACTTAGTCGGAGGAGCAAGCGTGAAGCGGTGCCCGCAGTAGAAAAGCAACACGCCGTGATTGGACTTAGTCGCAGTAGCGAGCGTGAAACGTTGCCCGCAGGAGAAAAGCAATAAACCGCGATTGGACTTAGCCTCATGCGCTAGCGTAAAGCGGCGCCCACAGTCGAATTTCAACACTCCGCGATTGGTACTTAGACCCAGGAACGAGCGTGAAACGGTTTTCGCCGTCGAAAAGCAACACTCCGGGATTGGACTTAGTCGCAAGAGCGAGCGTGTGGTGCGGCGCCCGGAGTCGAAACTCAACACACCGGGATTGTACTTAGTCGCAGGAGCGAGCGGGAATCGTTGCCCGCAGTCGAAAAGCGACAAACTGCGATTGGACTTAGTCTCATGAGCTATCGTAAAGCGGTGCCCGCAGTCGAAAAGCAACACTCCGCGATTGGAGTTAGTCGCAGGCGCGAGCGTGTGGTGCTGCGTCCGAAGTTGAAGTGCAACACGCCGCGATTGGACTTAATCTCAGGAGCGAGCGTGTGGTGTGGCGCCCGCAATCGAAAATCAGCACGCTGAGATTAGACTTAGTCGCAGAAGCTAGCGTTAAGCGGTGCCCGCCGTCGAAAAGCAACATGCCGCGTTTGGACTTAGTCGCAAGAGCGAGCGTGAAGAGGTGCCCGCAGTCGAAAAGCAACACTCCGCGATTTTCCTTAGTCGCAGGTGCGAGCGTGTGGTGCGGCGTCCACAGTAGAAAAGCAACACGCCGCGATTGGACTTAGACGCAGGTGCGAGCGTGATGCGGTGCCCGCAGTCAAAAAGCAACACCCCGCAATTGGAATTAGAATCAGGAGCGAACGTGTGGTGCGGTGCCCGCAGTTAAAAATAAACACGATGCGGTTGGACTTAGACATAGGAGCGAGCGTGAAGCGGTGACCGCAGTTGAAAAGCAACACACCGCGATTGGACTTAG
>NW_014560076.1:1700-2253 GCF_001313825.1 Dinoponera quadriceps
TCGCGATTGGACTTAGTCGCAGTAGCGAACGTGTGGTGCGGCGTCCACATTAGAAAAGCATCACGCCGCGATTGGACTTAGTCGAAGGAGCGAGCGTGAAGCGGTGCCCGCAGTAGAAAAGCAACATTGCGCGATTGGACTTATTCGCAATAGCGAGCGTATAGCGGTGCCCGCAGTCGAAAAGCAACACTCCGCGATTCGTGAATTTGAAAAATACAATTTCTCACTTAGGCCGTCATTTTTCTTCACCAAAAATTTTCAAGGCACATCTGACCATACCAAATCAAATTTTAGACCATTATTTTACCATCTAAATCAGTTTGAGGAGTAGAAAAAAATGTACAGAGTTCGAAAATTCGGTTTTAACAAAGTAATGGAGAAAGCACCTTTTTTTTTATTTTATATTCTTCCACTCTTAAAAATGTTTTTTTATTTCTAACTATCTCCATTCGAAAGAGCACCCTCAAAAACATAGGGTTCAGTTATTTTAAAAACTTCTTGGCACGATTTCATTTTTGGGTATTGATTCAAATTGAACGTCAAATTTATGCCA
>NW_014560077.1:0-518 GCF_001313825.1 Dinoponera quadriceps
GTTGAAACAGAGACAGGTCGACCTGGACGTTGGTCATCTTCGGTGCTTTTTCGGCCTTTAGAAAACCGTTTATACCATTCGAAAACACTCGCACAAGATAGAGAATTCTCAACATAGGCCTCTTTCAACAAATTATGGCACTCAGTCGGAGTTTTTTTTAATTTAACAAGAAATTTTACATTGATCCGTTGCTCGTGTTTTTCGTCACACATTGTTATCGGCACGAGAAAAAAACACGTTCGTTTCTAACCTCTATAGAAAAAATACTACTACAGCGACAAAAACGAGTTTTCCTACTGGAATAGTAGACACTTCCACCTATCCAACGCTGCATTCGTTTCCCCCCTTCCCCTCTAGGATGACTTTTGCGCGCGCAGTCTCGTTATTTAATAGCCAGATCTCGTATATGCGCTTAGTTCCTCCTGGCGCGCGGTTCGATTGTCGCCGGCGCGTGATTTGCGTCATGTGTAAAATTAATTAAAATAATTAATGTTTGAAAATAATTTTTATGTATTATT
>NW_014560078.1:0-1163 GCF_001313825.1 Dinoponera quadriceps
ACAGCCGTAAATAAATCAGCGCGGAACTTCCAGCTGATCGTTACGTAATACGAGTATATCTTAACTCCCGCTCGCTCGCTTGCTCGCGCTCACGGCGCTCACCAATACCCATTCACTCACTAACCTACCTATCGTGCCAAGATTTGCGACATCGTGCCACATGGGGGATCTTGCCGGGCGATTTACAACGCGCCACCTCGGCGGTTTGTCTAACCGCCGAGATACCTTAACCGCCACTTAGCGCAGCACCGCAGCGCTCTTCATCGTGCCGAAGTCGCGAAAAAAGACCTACAGGATTCTTCGGCGCGAAGCCGACCGATCTCCCCGTTGGAACGTATATTACGCAAGACAAAACCTCTCCTCGTTACGATTACATGGCGTTAGGTCTCGGCTGCGTTACATTACTCCCACCCTTGTTTATTCTCTCGCAATTGGAGAAGATATTGTAGCAAATGTCAAATTAGAATTTCGTAGCGCCGGGCCATACCGGAATTGTGACAGAAATTGTAATGCATATGCCGCGATTTTTAGTGATGCGTACAATGAAACACATCAATAAAGGAACGCGTAATAATTTCAGTTATAACTTCGGTATGGTTCAAAGTTACAAAATTTCGCAGTAAATTTTATCACAATAATTTCTCCGTGTGGTTCCGTTAACGCGACCCTGTCGATGGTGTAACTGTTGATTGATCCGGGGAAACATACCCGTCGAGTAGCGCCACGCTGCGGCCTGATTTCCGCTGCGGAATCGCGAAAACCCGGACGACGTTACCTCCGGCGGGGGCCGATTCGCTCAGAGACAAAGTCCGAACGCGACGTGTCGCTTTAGACGGCGTTACCTACGGCCAAGGTGTGTCCTAAAGACTTAAACAACCAACCACGTGAATCGACGGGGACCCTCCGGGGAAACATCCCCGTCGAGCCCCGCTGCGCTGTGACCTGAGCTTCCGCTGTGGAATGGCAAAATCCCGGACGTCGATACCACCGGCGGGCGCTAAGTTGCTCAGAAAATAAGTCCAAACGCGGCGTGTCGCTTTCGACAACGTTACTTCCGGCCAAGGGGTTTCCTGACGAACCGGAATACCGACCACGTTGGTCGACGGGAAACAACCGGGGAAACATCCCCGTGCAGTGCCGCCCCGCTGCGGCCCGCGGTTCCG
>NW_014560078.1:1183-7545 GCF_001313825.1 Dinoponera quadriceps
GCGAAAACCGGGACGACGTCACCTCCGGCGGCCGCCGAGTCGCTCAGAGACTAAGTCCGAACGCGGCGTCTCGCTCCCGACGACGTTACCTCCGGCCGAGGGATTTCCTGACAACCCGGACAACCGACCACGTGGGTCGACGGGGATCATCCGGGGAAACATCTGCATCGAGTGCCGCCGCGCTGCGGCCTGCGGTTCCGCTGCGGAATCGCGAATACACGCACGTCCTTACCACCGGCGGGCGCTGAGTCGCTTGCAAACTAAGTCCGAACGCGGCGTGTTGCTTTCGACGACGTTACCTCCGGCCGAAGGGTTTTCTGACGACCCGTACAAACGACCACGTGGGTCAACGGGGAACCTCCGGGGAAACATCCCCGTTGAGTCCCGCCGCGCTGCGGCCTGAGCTTTCGCTGTGAAATCGATAAAACCAGGACGACGTCACCTCCGGCGGGCGCCGAGTCGCTCAGAGACTAAGTCCAAACGCGGCGTGTCNTTTCGACAACGTTACTTCCGGCCAAGGGGTTTCCTGACGAACCGGAATACCGACCACGTTGGTCGACGGGAAACAACCGGGGAAACATCCCCGTGCAGTGCCGCCCCGCTGCGGCCCGCGGTTCCGCCGCGGAATAGCGAAAACCGGGACGACGTCACCTCCGGCGGGTGCCGAGTCGCTCAGAGACTAAGTCAGAACGCGGCGTCTCGCTCCCGACGACGTTACCTCCGGCCGCGAGGGGTGTCCTGACGACCCGGAGAACCGAGCATCTTTGGATTCCTAACGTTAAATCGTGGACGGTTGCAAACTTAAGACTGTGATTGAAATATTCAGCTTTATTACGTTATTTCCATGCGGGAGCCTCGAGGATTTCAAACGGCGACCGTTTCCCTCGATTCAGCATCAGAAAACGTAAACTAATGGAAATTCACTTTTCGGTTTGAATTTTTGCTACCAAATACGGTTTATCCACGAAAAAAGGTAAAAGAAATCAATCAGCCAGCGAAAGTTGAGTGTTTGCATGTTATATGCGAAGTGACATGATTGTCGAGTGAATTTTGGGTATCCTTACGTTAAATCGTGGGCGAATTCAACCTCAAGACTGTGATTGAAATATTCAGCTATATTACGTTATTTCCATGTAGCAGCCTCGAGGATTTCAAGCGGCAAGCGTTTTGTCGATTCTACAACAGAAAACGTGAACTAATGCCAATTCACGTTTCGGCTTGAAGCTTCTCGTCCAAATAAGCTAGTTCCACGATTACAGGTAAAAAAATCAATCTGCAGGAGAAACTTGCAAGTTTGCGTGTAATAGGCGAAGTAATGTGAATGTGGTGTGAATCTTGCATTTCTATACGTTAAATCGTGAACGGATACAAGCACTGAAGAGTGTGATTTAAATATTCAGCTTTATTACGTTATTTCCATGCGGCAGCCTCGGGGTTTTCAAGCGGTGACAATTTCTCTAGATTCTGCATCAGAAAACGTAAACTAATAAAAATTCGCTTTTCGGCTTGAATCTATTCTACCAAATACGCTTAATCCACGAGAAAAAGTAAAGGAAATCAATCTGCGGCCGAAACTTGCGTGTTTGCGTGTAATATGCGAAGTAACGTGATTGTCGAGTGAATCTTGGGTTTCCTAACGTTAAATCGTGGACGGTTGCAAACTCAATACTGTGATTAAAACATTCAGCTTTATTACGTTATTTCCATGCGGCAGCCTCGAGGATTTCAAACGGCGACCGTTTCTCTCGATTCTGCATCAGAAAATGTAAACTGATGGAAATTCACGTTTCGGCTTGAATCTTTTCGACCAAATACACTTAAGCCACGAGATAAGGTAAAAGAAATCAATCTACTGGCAAAACTTACGTGTTTGCGTGTAATATGCGAAGTGACGTGATTGTCGAGTGATTTTTGAGTTTCCTTACGTTAAATCGTGGACGGATGCAACCTCAAGACTGTGATTGGAATATTCAGCTTTATTACGTTATTTCCATGCGGCAGTCACGAGGATTTCAAACGGCGACCATTTCTCTCGATTCTGCATCAGAAAACGTAAAGTAATGGTAATTCACGTTTCGTCTTGAATTTCTTCGACCAAATGCGCTTAAGCCACGAAAAAAGGTAAAAGAAATCAATCTGCGGGCGGAACTTGCGTGTTTGCGTGTAATATGCGAAGTGACGTGATTGCCGAGTGAATTTTAGGTTTCCTTACTTTAAATCGTGGACGGATGCAACCTCAAGACTGTGATTGAAATATTCAGCTTTATTACGTTATTTTCATGCAGCAGCCTCGAGGATTACAAGCGGCGACCGTTTCTCTCGATTCTACATCAGAAAATGTGAACTAATGCAAATTCAATTTTCGGCTTGAATCTTTCCGACTAAATAAAGTAGTTCCACGAGAGAAGTAAACGAAATCTATCTGCAAGCGAAACTTGCGTGTTTGCGTGTAATATGTGTTTCGTCCTTGCTCGGCCGCGGCTGTTACAGTACTCGGGCCGTGGAGCGGGTACAAAATTGAAAATTTTTCAGGTTGTCAGTCTTGCGCAGCCCTACCCTAGGATACACGCTAACGGAGTGTCCGCGATGGAGGTCGTCGTAATCGAACAAAAATAATAGTTGCGATTCACCGGTAATGGTTTGCTGGAATTAATCTGATGTGATCACCTCCAGTGTGCTGCTCGTGGTGGTAGTTCTCAGGTTTTCGGAAAAGTGCTCGTGTGTGGCTCCGCCGTAGTGTTGGTGGAGTAACTCAGCAGGAATCTGCATGTACCGGTCACGTCGCGGGTCACTCGCGGGAATGTTTAGCGGCGGTAGATTCGGGTATTCAACCGAGATCGGTACGAAGCGATACGGCACTGATTGCCTTTTGGCATATGTTGGTCGCGCGAGCCCGATCAAGGCGCATTCACGGGCACTGACGGGAGCGTGGAGTTTAGCGTAAAGTCTGCGAAGCTGTACCTTGCGTCCGGCGCGACGTGGTCTGCTTATGTGCGCAGTCAGGTCGTGTTGCGTTGAAAAAGGAGAAATATTCGGCGACAGTGATTCTTGAGAAGGATAGAGAGCCAGGGCGGCTTTGATTCTACCCTTCGAAGGTATCGCAAGTCACGGTTCCTGAGCCTTCAACACTTGAACATGCTAACAGTGAGCACAAGACGGCTCTATTACTGCAGGCGGTTCAGTGCTTTTATGCCCGGGTGAATAAGAATTCAAGGCGTGGGTGCACGAACGACGAGCACAAGACGGCGCTAATATCGGCGACACTTCACTACCTGGGTGGCCAAGGAACAAAGGGATTCCTGCCGGCACAGGTCTCGGTGGCGGTTGATGCAACACTCGACACTACGATTGCGTTATGCACAGAGCTACGTGGTCTTAGGAAAATTCGAATATTGAAATAATAAGAATGTTAATACTTGCGTGGTTTTCATAGATAATGATATATTGTAACAATTCGATGGTTACAATTAATGCTGACAAATACTCGGCGCTCAAGTAACACGTGGTTGAATGTATTTCGGAATAATATTATACTAATACACAGTGCGTTATTACGAATTACAATTTATATAAAAGAATCTAAATTTTAGAATTGGACTTACAATAAGAAATAGGACTTACGCTAGACCCTGCTCAGGAGGGATGGAAATAGTAAAGCGCGGCGCGAGCACGTGGCTAACACTAAGAGAGCTCGAGAGCTCCGGGGTTCGAGACCCGAACGGGTTGAATGCGGCGGAAGAACTGACCCCGGAGGTCCTCGCAGGGACCTCCTTCGGTTGCGGGGCGCTGGGTGCGCGGCACGCGCGCCCTCTGGGTCGAGCTTCTCTCAACAAACAATGTTGAGAAGCCGACCTAAGGTGAGTGCGCGTAGGTGGCGTGGTGTCCCCTCTGATTTGTCGAGCCTGCTGATTGGCCCTACTACTTGGTTGAGTTCAATTTGCTAGACGATGATTTCGGTAAAAGATTTGGCGAATTCCTAGTCTGTAGTAATATGTCAGACGTGACATATGCAAAGTAACGTGATTGTCGAGTGAATCTTGGGTCTCATAACGTTAAATCGTGGAAGGTTGCAAACTTGAGACCGTGATTGAAATATTCAGCTATATTACGTTATTTCTATGCGGCAACCTCGAGGATTTCAAACGGCGACCGTTTCTCTCGATTCTGCATCAGAAAACGTAAACTAATGGAAATTCACGTTTCGGATTGAATTTTTTCGACCAAATGCGCTTAAGCCACGAGAAAAGGTAAAGAAAATAAATCTGCGGGCGAAACTTGCGTGTTTGCGTGTAATATGCGAAGTAACGTGATTGTCGAGTAAATCTAGGGTTTCATAACGTTAAATCGTAAAAAGTTGCAAACTGGAGATTGTGACTGAAATATTCAGCTTTATTACGTTGTTTCCATGCGGCAACCTCAAAGATTTCAAGCGGCGACCGTTTCTCTCGATTTTACATCAGAAAACGTGAACTAATGCAAATTCAATTTTCGGCTTGAATCTTTCCGACCAAATAAAGTAGTCCCACGAAAAAAGTAAACGAAATCAATCTGCAAGCGAAATTTGCGTGTTTGAGTGTAATATGCGAAGTGACGTGATTGTCGAGTGAATTTTGGGTTTCCTTACGTTAAATTGTGGACAGATGCAATCTCAAGAATGTGATTGAAATATTCAGCTTAATTACGTTATTTCCATTCGGCAACCTCGAGAATTTCAAGCGGCAAGCGTTTCGTCGATTTCACAACAGAAAACGTGAACTAATGCAAATTCATTTTTTGGCTTGAATCTTTCCGACCAAATAAAGTAGTTCTACAAGAAAAGTAAACGAAATCAATCTGCAAGCGAAACTTGCGTGTTTGCGTGTAATATGCGAAGTAACGCGATTGTCGAGTAAATCTTGGGTTTCATAACGTTGAATCGTGGACGGTTGCAAATTCGAAATTGTGATTGAAATATTCAGCTTTATTACGTTATTTCCATGCGGTAGCCTAGAGGAATTCAAGCGGCGTCCGTTTCTCTCGATTCTACATCAGAGAACGTGAACTAATGCAAATTCAATTTTCGGCTTGAATATTTCCGTCCAAATAAAGTAGTTCCCCGAGAAAAGTAAACAAAATCAATCTGCAAGCGAAACGTGTTTGCGTGTAATATGCGAAGTAACGTGATTGAACGTCGATTGAATCTTGCGTTTTTTACGTTAAATCGTGGACGGATGCAAACTCAAGACTGTGATTGAAATATTCATCTTTATTACGTTATTTCCGTTGGGCAGCTTCGAGGATTTCAAATGGCGACAGTTTCTTTCGATTCTACATCAGAAAACTAATGCAAATTCATTTTTCGGCTTGAATCTTTCCGACCAAATGAAGTAGTTCCACGAGAAAAGTAAACAAAATCAATCTGCAAGCGAAACTTGCATGTTGCGTGTAATATGCGGCGTAACGTGAATATGGTGTGAATTTTGCGTTTCTATACGTTAAATTGTAAACGGATTCAAGCACTAAAGAGTGTGTTTGAAATACTTAGCTTTATTACTTTATATTCATTTGGCAAACTTGAGGATTTCAAGCGGCGACCGTTTCTCTCGATTCTTCATTAGAAAGCGTAAACTAATGGAAATTGACGTATCGGCTTGAAATTTTTGGACCAAATACGCTTAAGCCACAAGGAAAGGTAAAAGAAATCAATCTGCGGGCGAAACTTGCGTGTTTGCGTGTAATATGCGAAGTAACGTGAGTGAATCTAGGGTTTCATAACGTTAAATCGTGGAAGGTTGCAAACTGGAGACTGTGATTGAAATATTCAGCTTTATTACGTTGTTTCCATGCGGCAGCCTCGAGGGTTTCAAGCGGTGACCGTTTCTCTTGATTTTACATCAGAAAACGTGAACTAATGCAAATTCAATTTTTGGCTTGAATCTTTTTGACCAAATAAAGTTGTTTGTGAGCGAATGCACTAGCTTTCTCGCGTGCAATGCTCCGCTGGATCTGCCCAGCGCAGGGCACGGAATGCAAGGAAGGATCGGTGTGGTGGTTAAAATTCTTGAAAGCGAGCTGCGGTTGCAGTGGTGCAATGGTTTATTCTTCTGTCGCGATAGAATGGCTATCTGTCCTTTACAATAAGAGGCGTGATGCAGTTCTTCTTTGTCGTGTGCCACGCACAACCGCGGTTACAAGACGCAACACGATTCCAGTCGACGATCACAACGTTCAAAATGACAATTATAGTTAACTGATAACCGACAATCACTTGCGAAGTAGTCACGAGGCCGCGAAAGATGTCTCGTAACGAAATGAAGAAAATCGTGAGATTGATGTCTCGCACGGACGGTTGACCCGTAGCGAGCCGAGATAGGCGAACTATT
>NW_014560079.1:0-720 GCF_001313825.1 Dinoponera quadriceps
AAATATTCGTACATGTTAAAGTGTTCAGAAAGCTTACAGGACAGTGAAAGTATTCCTCGAGCGGACCGCGCGATTGCATTCCACGGCACCCAACGCTGTGGAGATTTACCTTAATATTTAACAACTTTTGGTATTTGCACCGAAACAATGCCATTTCGAAGCAACGCAAATAAGCTGCGTGGGAATAAGATGTGATTGAATCCGAGTGATTGATTAAATTAAAACTTTTGTGAAAAACACGACATTAGGTTAAATATGATTTATCAATTGAAAGATCCCTAGAGAGAGCAAAGGACCAATCAGAAACTTCGAGTTGAATCACTGTGTGTTCTTGATGGATGTATTTTTCACGTATTAATTGGAGAACAATATCAACTTTAGATTGTGTGTCCGCTTGTGTTTAAAACTATTTATATTTAAGGTAATAATTATTTACTACCTTAATTTATCAATTACGTGTTGTTCCATTAAAATAAATAAATCGTCGTAATAATATAATTTTATTCCATTATAATTCCACCACGTGACACAACAGTTCGGTTATAACGTTAATATACGTTAATGTGTAATTCAACGTTAATGTTTAATTAATATATAATTGATACATTTAATTTTGAGCTACAAAATTACAACAAAATGGAAACATATTATTTTTGCATTCAATTAATTTTATTCAGTGGAAGATAATTTATTAAGTGACAGCGAACAACTTTGATAACT
>NW_014560080.1:0-704 GCF_001313825.1 Dinoponera quadriceps
TTCCGCTTGGCACAAATAATTGTATAAAACTGGGTGCCTTGGGCGCGACAGTTCAGAGTAAAATAATAGATCAGACTCAGATTCAGACTTAGTCAGTTCAGAATTCAGAAGTGAAGTAAGCACGTAGAAATTAGAACAATTATTCGATTCTGAATATTCGCGAATGTCGGCTCGCTACGGTTTCGGCTACGCTTCGTGCGAGAAATCAAGCTTCACTTTCTCAATTCATCACGTTGCGATATATCATCCGCATCGTCGCTACTACCTTGCAACATTCTTCCGATCTTCAATTTGATTATTTAATTATTAACATCGTGATCGTCGATTTATAATCGTGCTACGTCCGACAATGATGGCTGCGCTTGGCTACGACGTGCGTGAGAAGAAGAGGAGACTTTACCATTTGAAAAGCTGCTGAGACCTCCGTACTTGCGAGAGCCCAGAAGGGCCATTAATGCAAGCGTTAAACACATTTGTTCGACAAGCCAAAGACGTCTCCTTACGCCATGAATTATAATGGCCAGATCGCCATTCTGCCTCAGTAAATGAATAAACCATTGCCGTAACTGCATTCGAGTTCCGAACAATTCTGACTTCGATCCTTCACTGCATTCCATGCCCTGCGCTGGGCAGATCTAGCCGGAGCGGTACACTCGAAAAATTGAGTGCATTTGCTCACACACAAACGTTTCAAAATTAAATGG
>NW_014560081.1:0-1185 GCF_001313825.1 Dinoponera quadriceps
CGCCCTTAGGGGGCGAAGAACCGATGGGAGCGACTTCGGTCTTGACGTTGAGACTCTGAGACGTTTGAGACTCATTTAACGGCAGTGGCGGCCACTTCGACCGGCGATTACACCGTTGTCTTCGTAGGCACCAATAAGGGGCATCTCAAGAAGGTCAGTGCTCGAAATCAATTTACCCGATAATTCGATATCCACGATTTATCTTTGATAAGATATGATTGTCGTTTCCGAAAGTTTATTAAGCAAGTAAATCTCGGTGTATTTTAAAGAAGGCAACGTTAAATGTAACATAATTAAATCATAAAGTTCTCGTTAGAGAACGAGAATCTACATTTTTTATCGGATTATCGACTATGACTGAATATCTCCAGTTGTAGTGATTACTCGGCGAATTAATTAACGTATTCGTTACACTCAACAAAGAGAAGAAAACGGTGCCGAGAATCGTCAAATTGTTCAGCAAGCTCGACGATATAATATTTTTATTCGGCGTAGAGATTGAATTACGTAAAGAGGAATCTCGCATAATCGATCATCGTTGCCACGTCTATCTCATAATTATGTAGAAAATCGTGATGTAATTACGACGGACAGATAAAAGAGAAGGAGAGGGAGAGAGAAAGAGAGAGGGAGAGAGAGGGTGGAATTAACTGACGCCATCGACGTTTAAAAGTCGACGATTGGCGAAAGATCTCTCACATATCGATCTGAATGTCGGCATTGCCGGACGACTCTCCGTTCTCCGTCCGCAGCCGAATCTTTTCAACGCCGGAAACGAGGAGTTCAACAATCCTGAACCGAACGGGTCGAAGCTGGAGATCAAATGGCAAAGTTCAGTAGTCGCATTCGCGCGCTCACACACGTACACATCGCTCACTCGCGCGCTCACATTATCTCGGCGAGACACACGCCCGGGTACTCTCCTCTCTCGCATGTGTATCGAGGTCTTCCTCGATCATCGTGGCGCATGATCGTTAAATTAATCGCGATCGCCGCGCGATTACCGCGGTCGTGAATCAAACCCCGGCGCGGCGCATAAGCGTTACAACGTGCCATGTAATTGGCCGCGCGATAGGCGGAATCGTTCGGCGACCCGGTTCGGAAAAAAAAAACAGAAAAAAGAGTACGTACTTGCCGCGAGGTTCGAGGATCGTGGATAGCGCATTATCGTCCATTGCCATTAAA
>NW_014560082.1:0-4398 GCF_001313825.1 Dinoponera quadriceps
GTTTTTTACGGCTGCTGCAACGTTTATTCCTTTCCGAAACTCGTAAAGCATAACATGCCGTAAATGCACCTTTTCGACACTCATTTTGAAAGTAATCTTTCTCGAAGCAGTTCGTATCTACACAAATTCTTTTGTTTGAAATGAACGCTGCACACGTCACCTTTCCAACGATATGTCTTACGGAGATGGCGGTATTAATGACAAAACTTTACGCCGTTTCTAACGCCATCTATTGCACCTCCGCACGAACTTTTGCACTCACCCAATACATACAACTTGAAGTTTAATATTGACATATTAATATTTTTTAGCAATTGATATATTTTTTAAATAATTTCTTATAAATAGACATAATCAAACTTCAAGATGTATATACTTTAATTAAAAAAAATGGAATTGTAACAGAGCAGCATAATTGTGATACTACAACACTTTTGCTACGCTAAGATATATATTAAATGTTCTAAAATGTATATTCTTCGAACGTCTCCACTTTGTTTGAATATAACCAAACCAAGTAAACGTAAAGCGATTGTTCCTCGAACGTTTACGTGCTGCTTGGGATGTTGATAACGAAATTTTGTGTTGCGGGCCATTTAATTATTATCTGTTTAATTGTACAGGAATGACTTATAACATATTTATTAAACCCGTGAAAATGAACCAAAACCAATGTTACGTCCTGGGTATTTCGGAAAGTACGAATTCCTTTTCTTATATATATGATTGGAAGGCAGACGGACGTCGGGCAAGCGTTATCGTGAAAGGGATAAGATTACGATTGCTCGCCGTATAACCCGCCGTGAGATTCCCAACGTATCTGTCATTTCTTCCGCCTTCACGTAAGGCGCGTAGTTCCGTTACATCCTGGGTACCGTGGGAGAAACAAATTCCTTTTTTATGATCAGGAATTAGGCGGATTTGGGTAAGCGCTATCATATAAAGGATTTAATTATACGCTACTAAATGCGTTATGAGTTTCTCAACGCATCCGTGATTTTATCCGTTTTCTAATTTTTCATTTCCGTTTCCCGTTTTCCACGAAAACTCTTCTCATTGGCGATCGTCATCCGCCACCATCAAAAAATCTTCCCTATATACGCCTCTCTCACTTTTTTATTCCACTCTTTTTTTGATTTCTGTTGTGTCTTCACATCACGCCTCCCACTTCGGCTTCTGTTTCGGGATCTCTCGCCAGTGCCACCTGTTCGTAAAACTCGCGGTGTATAACGGTGTATAACTCGAGATTTTTTTAAAGATATACATTTCAATGTTACGATAATTAGTCCGAGTATCAGAATCGCGCAATACATCGATTTAACCGTCATAAGTGCAAATTACCACTCAGACGATCCGAGTCACGAGACGACAGCCAGGCTCCGTGATCCAAAAATATTTACACATCAAGAATCAACGAGTAAGTACTCAGCATCATTTATACTCATCCCATTAGCTTCGATTTCTTCATTTATTAATACCCCGCCGTTTCATAGGGAACAGCTTACGTGGAGAGGTTAGGCTCGAAGCCCTCGCATTAGCACACAGAGACCTGCTCGAGGCTAGCGACAACACGCCAGCAGCACAGCTTAGGGCCTTTTCTGAACTCCTCTCCCCAGACGAAAGTACCCAACTACCAAGCCTTTCAGACGGGAATACGTCGTCGCCACCTGACCGTTCCCCTCTCGTCCCTTCCAATTCGCCTGATCCCGACTATCACCCACTAAGCCTTTCTGACAAGATATTACCCTGTCATGATTATTCTCCCCCACCGTCTTACTGGGTTCCAGCTTTTCCACAGTGTTACCTCAACCCACCGTAGCGTTCCCCGACACCTGATCCACGAACCCCAGACCCATCTCCATCTCCATTTGGTTTCTCTACTTCTCTTTTTGAACCACCTACCTCTAACTCTTTACCCTCCCCTTGAGGTACTCTCATTAACATTCTACTTGACACACACACACACATACACACACACACACCGTCACGCACACACAAAATTAATTTTGTAATACCTCGCCGTGCGCCATCTCACACCGTAATTTCTCTTTTGTCAAATATTGTAAATTCGCCCTGTTTGTTAATAAATGTTAAGATTGTTAGCTTAATTTTTCATTCTATTTTCTTACCATCGCGCATTCACCACCCTTTCTCCAATTATTCCGCTCGCGGTCCCATCCCAGGTAAAGGGTTTCAGTACCCTGACCTAAAATAGGACCATCTTGCGTACGCTCGCGTCAGAGTAAAGTGACTCTTCTGGTTTCTGACCTGTACCGCTGGCATACAGGTACGTTCGGGACTCGCGTTTGCGAGTGCGGTCGTTGCGTTCTCTTCCAGGACGTAACACCAAGATTAGCTTGGAATTCTACACGTAGGATCATATTTTCTATTCTTTCCAATAGCTGTAATACCGTGAGTTTACCTACATGAATAGCTCCATAATTCACATACTTTTTACGGCTATTTATTAACTGTCATAAAGGAAACGGAGAGTTTTCGTCCATTTTCACAAGTGTTTTCAAGCGATTTCAAGTGTTGATTTATCCAAATATCTTTTTATTTGCAAATGGCATGCAATATTTTTCAACGTATCATATCTTGCCTAAAACGTAACGCATTCAATATGGCCGCGGCGACTACTCCGGAGCCTTAATAAAAGTTAAATGTGCGATTTTTATTTCATAAATAAATCTGTCTATACCCTTATCTATTACAAGAAATTATGAAGGAGAAAGAAAGAAGGAAAAGAGAGAAACGCCATCGTTAAGTAATGAAAGCGTAAGATTAGTACGGATATAGTATATACATATATATATATTCTTACGTTCGCACGGGGAAATAAAACTAGACAACGTTAAGTGGAAAACAATTTCAACTATATATTTGCTATTTACAAGAAAGCACGCGTAACTCGCAGACTCAAGCTTTCTCTCTAGGAGGTCTGTTCAAAAAGTATCGCGAATTCTGTGTTTTTTCAAAAATTATTTATTTATTCATGAATATCTATTTTGTCTCCTTCAAAGTAATCCCCATCAGATATTATACACTTGTGACAACGTTTTTTCCAATCCTCGAAGCACTTCAAAGAATCATTTTTTGTGATCTTGTTCAGCTCCTCCTTCGATGCCGTCTTTATCTCCTCAATCGTAGCGTAGCGTCGTCCTTTCATGTGCTTCTTCAGTTTCGGGAACAAGAAAAAGTCACAGGGGGCCAGGTCTGGGGAATACGGTGGCTGCGGCATCATTAGTGTGTTGTTTTTGGCCAAAGATTCGCGCACAAGCAACGATGTGTGAGCAGGGGCGTTGGAACGAATTTTGCGGTGACCCGTCTCATGCCCAAATCATTAGTAAAAATCGAATGGCACTAGCCAATCTATATGTTTAGGTCTTCAGCAACTTCTCTAACGGTGATTCGACGATTGGCCAATACTATTTTCTACACTTCATCAATGTTTTCGTCTGTTGTTGACGTGCTCGGGCGTCCGGCACGCTCTTCGTCGTTCACATCTTCTCGGCCCTCTGAGAACATTTTGTACCACCGATAAACGTTGCTTCGGTCCAAGATAGCTTCACCATATGCCACAGACAACATTCGGAATGCGTCTGCGCACTTAATTTTGTTAGATTCTTTGATCCATTTTTTAGAATAGGCAAAAATCGTAGACGAGCTAAAACACGCCCAAGCAAAACGCTGTCAAAGATAAACTGAATATTCAAAATGGCCGAACTTGTCGGCATAAGTGAGGGACATGAGTACCAACATAACGCCACAAAAAAATCGAAAATCGAATATACGTAACCCGCGGAAATTCAAAATTCGCGATACTTCTTGAACAGACCTCGTATTTCTCTCGCGAAAGACCGACGCGCACGTCACGGCGACTCGACCGCCCCAGAGAGGATCTCTCCAACCCGTTGTTTATTAGTCAACGCTGATCATCTGTTGTTGACGACTTGTTGTCAAGAGAATCGACTGTACGTTCAGAGCGCTAAAAGCGCGCGCATCAAGACACGGGCGTAACAAATAAATAAATAAAGATAGTCAGAAAAGTTTTGAGTCTCAATATGAAGATGGCGTTACTCGTTAAAACAATTTTGCAATTAAAATCATACATACTTTGAAAGCAATTAAAATCATACATACTTTGGTGCCTGTGAAATAAAAAAAGCGAATATTGAATAATCAAATTCTTTGAAAAGCAACACGCCTGCACAAACTAGAGCCGAGTTATTTACGTTGTTTACGAGAATTTTGCCCTATTATTTGCGACCGTGAAAGGATGGGAAGCTGAATTTAAACCGATTTTTTTTCATTTTTACACAAATACTGACCTCGACTGACACAAACGACTGTCAAACAAGAACTGTGCATCCGAAGTTTATATATATATATATATAT
>NW_014560083.1:0-1001 GCF_001313825.1 Dinoponera quadriceps
TTCCCACTAACACCCTCTGTCCCCTCAGTGAACGAAGCACCATTTCGAGATGCCTGAAGTGCTCCTCTATTTCGTCGCTGTACGGAGAATAGCACGATTCGACGTAGAAGGAAAAGCCGGGTTCTCGCACTTCCACACATGCGCAGTGCGTCCTACTGAGCTGCGAGAAAAACATTGTTTGGCATTTGGGGTTACAAGCGACTACTGCGGACCAAGGACGTTGCGCGCACATAGCAGCCACCCTTATTCCAGTCCCTAGCCCGGCGATGGCGTACACACTGCCCTGCTTCTGGACGTGCAACTCCTGCAAGAGCAGGATGTCCAGTCGCTTTTGGACAATGAGTTGACAAACCTCCTCTGTCACCACAGCCGAACGCCTCATGTTTAGCTGCAGCACCTTAATTCCCGTGGATCTAAGCAACGCGGGCAGTGAAGTGCTCCTGGCCGGCACCAGAGGCACGGAATAATTGACTACCTCTACTGGGGTTTGTGACGAGGTCGCGATCGCGGCATCTGCGTTTATCGCTGAGCTATTGCCAGAGCCTGTCCTGATTTGCTTCACTCGGTCGAGGATTGCCGGTGTGAACGGCTTATCACATCTCTCTAAGCTAACACTGACAGCACGAAGGCTGAGAACCTGGGACTGTGCACCGAATTGCTCTGAGCCGCGGATGTGCGCAGACACGGTTGGTCGAGGCGCCCTTCTGAAAGCGGGGGCCTCAACCAAGCGCGCGACCGAGCATGCACGCGACAGAGTATCAGAGGATCCCCCCGCTTCCCAAGTTGCGGCCCTGTCTGGTCGAAAGCGTTCAGCCAGGCGGACACTCCTTCTCGACACATCATTGAAAAATTTACCGATAATATATTTTGTTTGGGAGTCGGAATAGAGGTCGAACAACGTAGAGCCGGCTTACGTTTCCGAGCCTAGAAAACCAGGGGGTCTGCAGGTACACCGTGGTTGTATCGTTAGCGACTGCGCATCTTTTCCGTCCTCGCAGCCA
>NW_014560084.1:0-234 GCF_001313825.1 Dinoponera quadriceps
TTTCCGCTTGAATCTTTTCAACCAAATACGCTAGTTCCACGAGAAATGTGAAAAGAAATCAATCCTCTGGCGAAGCTTGCGAGTTTGCGTGTAATTTGAGAATTAACGTTAATGTCGAGGGAATATTGCGTTTCTTTACGTTAAATCGTGAACGGCTGCAAACTGGCGAGTGTGATTGAAATATTCTGCTTTATTACGTTATTTCCATGCGGCAGCCTCGCAGATTTCGGGCGG
>NW_014560084.1:331-904 GCF_001313825.1 Dinoponera quadriceps
ATCTATTCGACTAAATACGATAGTTCCATGAGAAAAGGAAAAGAAGTCCATCTGCTGACGAAACTTGCGAGTTTGCGTGTAATAGGCGAAATAATGTGAATGTCGTGTGAATCTTGCCTTTCTTTACTTTAAATCGTGGACGCATGCAAACTGGCGAGTGTGATAGAAATATTCATCTTTATTACGTTATTTCCATGCGGCAGCCACGCAGATTTCAGGCGGCGAACGTTTCTTTCGATTTTACATCAGAAACGTGAACTAATGCAAATTCACGTTTCGNAGTAATAGACACAATATCGTAAATGTCTAATGAATCTTGCGTTCCATACGTTAAATCGTTAACGGCTGCAAACTGGTGAGTGTGATTGAATTATTTTGCTTTATTAAGTTGTTTCCATGCGGCAGCCTCGCAGATTTCAGGCGGCGAGGGTTTCTTTCGATTCTACATCAGAAAACGTGAACTAATGCAAATTCACGTCTCGGCTTGAATCTTTTCGACTGAACACGTTAGTTCCATTAGAAAAGATAAAAGGAATCCATCAGCTGACGAAACTTGCGAATTTGCCTGTAATA
>NW_014560085.1:0-1074 GCF_001313825.1 Dinoponera quadriceps
GACACTGTTTTTGCTCGAGTGTGAGCAAACGCGGCACTCATCTTGCACAGAGCTTTCTGATGTCCAAATTTTCAGATAATATGCGACGTACCGCAATATTTGAAATGCCTACTATGTCTGCTAGCTCGCGCACTTTCAGTCGACGATCTTCCAGTACCGCTTTGTGGATTTTCTTCACCATTTCTGGAGTCGTCACCTCATTTGGTCGACCACTGCGATGCTCGTCTTGGCAGCTCGTACGGTCTCGTTTAAACTCTGCTACCCAATATTTTACTNTAAACGAAGGAGCAGACTCACCCAGAGTAGAATCCGGTTCAGCTTTTATATTGGTAGGGCTGAGGCCTTTCAAATAAAATTATTGTATCACATAACGATGACCAATTTTCTCCATTTTCACAAATTTACTGAAAACGTTCACTATTGGTGGCTGCCAAACAAATACTAAACAACGTGGCGTCTTCAAACTTGAAACATATGCTTTATAGATTGTGTACTTTCTAATACAATGATATTTTTCAATTCATTCATAATTCATCAGGTCAGGCCGGGCACTTCAGGGACCACCCTCGTATATGAATTGCGTTCATTTTTTGCAAATCGAAAACATCGGTTTCACTGATGGAAACATTTTATTGAAATACTCTCTTAAATAACCTCATTTTATTAACATACGCAGTTTTCAATTTAATTCCGTAAATTTCAACATACCTAATATATCACAAATTTTTTATTTTCAAAATTTTATGTTATTATTGTATTTTATTAATTTAATGTTATAAATATATCATTATTAATATATTATTCATTATATTTCACAAAATTTCATTGAATTTTATGAAGAAAATTAAGATTTATTTCGAAATATATATTATTATATTTTTCAGTAATTTTTCAGTAACTTTCATCAAGCTCATAGTATACAAATACTCGAATATAAGGGAAGTTAAAAAATATTGTTAATATTTACTGAATTTAAATGAAAACTGCGTATATTCACGGAATGGTAATAAAATAGAGTCAATTGGTAGAAAATGTCAGTAAAATTTTCATCATAATATTTCCATTAGACTTGCA
>NW_014560086.1:0-3989 GCF_001313825.1 Dinoponera quadriceps
ACGGTCCCTAAACTAATGGCACTATCTATAGGAAAATTCCGGTTTAATATTTAATAATAGCACTATCTATAGGAAAATTCCGGTTTAATACTTAATAATAGCACTATCTATAGGAAAATTCCGGTTTAATACTTCTTCACATGGTATATCGCTTTCATTCAGTGTTGACAACTTGTTTTAGAGTCAGTAGTACCTAAACTGAACACTTAGAGCTATGTTATAGGTTAGGAGTGTTATTTCTATAGTTTATAAGCCAAAAATATTGTGCTACCTGGAGGGTGCATTAGGAACTTACGGTTTAAAGTAAGATACCATTTATGCTGCGCATGATCCTGAAGAAACAAGTATGGTCGATAAAACAAATCGTTCAAATGAAATTTGTTCGGACTTTTGTACAACATATGCATATACATTTCAATCAAAACCTGATGTTGATAAAACTGAACAAATTAAACAAGTTCGATCCTTTTCATTTAGCAAAATAGAATTTATTAAATCAAAAACGGTTAATGAATCATAATAGTGATTTATAATGCAAATTACAATACATGTTCCTTTCTGTTAGTTTGACCATGAATTTGAATCTATTTCATTAATAATCCATTTGCTTTATAAGGTTATATATGCTTGAAAGTTTCCTGGCCATTATCACCGAAGCGCAGATATGCCCGCTAATGTTTTGTGCATTATAGCCACAGCACATATGCAAGCAGTTAGTAAAGAGTGATAATTGCAAATGGATTAAATTATTTCTCGGGTTAAAGCAAAATATTTTGATAAAAATGAAGGGTTGTGATTCTAATAGTAGTGAAGAAGTAATTAGGCCTATAAAACGTAAAGGTATTATTGCGATATCTTCTGAAAATTACAATAGTAATAGTAATCAAAGCGTGATTTTGAATGGGATGAAAAAAATTATCAACCTAAGTTGCATAAATTTATATCTGTTAGTAGTGTAAATAAAGATATTACAAATTTTACAAGATAGAACGTTTACAGATTATTTCTTGGACAGGAAATTCTTGAACACATTGTAATTGAAACTAATCGATTTGGTATAAACGATCCGAGTTTCACAGAAATTTCTGTAGAGAAATTGAAAGTTTATTTTGCATTGATGATATTGATATCTCTGATCAGAAAACCTATATTACAAAGTTATTGGAGCACGGACTAAAGTATTGAAACATCGTACATCTGAACAGTGATGTTATGAAATAGTTTTATGTCAATTTCAAGAAATTTGCACTTTGCAAATAATGCAAATTCTTTATGTACGCCATTTTTTTCGTTTTTTATGCATTTTGAAACATTTCTATCTTTATACAATAGAAAAATTTTGATGATATGGGCCAATTTTCCAATTTTCCGCATGATGCAAATGGGTTAAACATGTATCATTAAAATCAGGCGTTAAAATAAACTTAAATAATAAATGATCATGGCAAAGAGATACATGTTTTACAAATTCGTTATCGCTCCAGGAATCATTGGATTTTAGTATCTCGTCTCGTAGACCTTTCAGAATCAACAATCTGTAGCAAAGATTTATCCGTTCTTTAACTTATAAAATATGAGTAATATTTCTTCTACATATGATAACATTAGCCTTCATTTTCTTATCTTTGCTTTGCTTTGAAGTGAATGGTACTTAAGTTGCGAATAGATCCAAAAAATTGAAAAATAGTGTCATAATAAACAAAATTTGGATTTTAGGTTAAATCTTTGATTTGAGATTAATTTTGAAAATTTCATGTGGAATTTGCTAACTAGAACTCGTAAAAGATTGCCTGTTTCTCTTTGCAATCTTAGAGATATAATGAAATCCATAATTTCTCTCATCTTCAAATATAATGGCCATACTTTATCATTCTTTGGAATAAGATTTCCTACAAGCATGGTAAACATGAGTGTAAAAATTAGATAATTCACTACCAGATATTGTTAATTTGTTTTTGTCATCATTATAAGAAATCAAGAGCGGTTTGTTAGATATATCATAGTGATGATAATCAAAAGTTTTTAACCGATCAATTAAGATATCACTTGATACAATACAGGACTTTATCATAACGTAATGATATAATATGCATTGTAGTACAAGTTTAAAACATCCTTCAGGCCCATGCAACTAATCAGAAATATAATATTGATTTCTTTTAAAATAGAGAAATTTATCCCAAATTGATTCTTCTTTTATACTACTTTTGGTAATATTTTTATTTGGTAATAAAACATTAGATTCATAAGTATTTACTCTCATTCTCCTTCCAGAAAATGTTCTTCGTTATTGGTCAGAAGTTTTACAAAACCTGCAGGAGTAAGTATTAAAGCATTCAACAAAACCAAGAATTCCATTCAATCCAAGATTATCCACTAAGAGAAGAGCTGAGGCAAAATCAGTTCTATTCTTTTCTCATTTCTTGGATTCAATTTCTATTCCCACAGTTTGTAATTTATCTCACCAATTAAAATATTGAAAATACTGTAATTACTAAATTCTGTTCAATCTGAGGAATGCATGAGAAATGGATTTGAGAAATAGTATGGCAACATTATTTTCAAGGAGTAAGTTCACTTCAGGTGCAAAATACATGCAATAGAATAGTATACAGCACTTAACTTTTGAATGCCAATGTGTGTTCTTAATAAATTATTAACTTCAAAGTCTTTATAGTAAATAAATATAAAAAATACCATTTTATCACCAAAATTTCATTCCATATTTTTACGTCAAAGTTCGTCATTAATAAAATCTTTACTAATATTATTTTTCCTGTAATAGTGCATTAACGTAGGAACTTATTGAAGAATAAACATGGGAAAGATTAAATATTTTCTGAAGTACTATTCTTATGGGGAACAATTAAACTTGGCAAAAAATGATACAATTTCTTTAATTATGTTACTATTGTGCTTTTTATCATTTGCCCTCTGCCTAACTATATGATATACATTCTCAATAAAACAACCAGTCCTTATGAATACTTTAAACTATATTCGGATAAAAATACTGCGGAAGGATTGAAGCAAACGATCGAAGCAAGATTCAATTTTAACTACTATATTATTAGTCAATACCACAACAATTCAATATATCATTTATTGTAGGTTTTATAATGGATAACATTTGTTCCGCTAGATCTCTAGAGTCATCTATATTATATACTTTGTACATGATTATGGAATAATTGATGAATAGAATATTATTTGTAATATGTGTAAGTATAAATATGTAATAATATAATATATAAATTTCTCCAAACGATTAGTCAATACATTCATTCAGGATGTTAATTTGCCCAATATCAATTTCATAAAAATTGACTTCATTTTGTGCATCAGTATATTGGAAATTGACATCGGAAAAAACTTATGCACGACCAGTTTTTAATTTAGAAGGATATTGATAAGATGAGAGATTAAACGTTTTCTATCTCTCCCAATTTGAAAATATTCCTGAGCAGCCAAATTCCGAACAACGATGCATTTCTTGTTTTATTACATTATGAATAATACGAAGATGTACACTTAAAGCATTTACACTCATGATACATTTATCATATTTGAAATAAACGAACACTTATATAGACAAATTTCGACANAAATTGATTTCATTTTGTGCATCAGTATATTGGAAATTGACATCGGAAAAAACTTATGCACGACCAGTTTTTAATTTAGAAGGATATTGATAAGATGAGAGATTAAACGTTTTCTATCTCTCCCAATTTGAAAATATTCCTGAGCAGCCAAATTCCGAACAACGATGCATTTCTTGTTTTATTACATTATGAATAATACGAAGATGTACACTTAAAGCATTTACACTCATGATACATTTATCATATTTGAAATAAACGAACACTTATATAGACAAATTTCGACATATTGCCTGCATAAAGATTAAATTTTAGAATTAAAAATGGTAGCATAAATACGTAAAGATGAGTCTTTATGCTTAAGAAGCATTGTATTAGTATGTAAAA
>NW_014560087.1:0-2244 GCF_001313825.1 Dinoponera quadriceps
TGTTGAAAATCTTCGTCAGCTTTTAGAGGGAGATGATGGCGCTGCAGAAACGGTCTTACGGTTCCTAAACTGATGGCTAGCACCACCTATAGGGAAATTCCGGTTCCATACTTTAGATCTGGTAAGCAATTTATGATCTTTATTTTCTTCATATTTTCATGTTGAAATTCTTATTTCATGTTGAAACTCTTATCTTATCTTGCACATATATAGAGTGCAAATGCAAGGAATAAATAATATCATGATTATCGTATATCTTTTCCGTTGGCACTGCACCTAGAGGAACAACGAAAGATATTTTTATAAAACAAGATGCAGCACGCGTCTGGACACAAGTGCCGCGAGGAGCATACGTTCATACAGCTGTCCCTGTAACGTAATTAATCCGAATAGAGAAACACGCGGTAGCACGTCTTTCCGCAAACGTTGGTAAACAAAAGGAAACTGCTTTCGCGTAATAATGCGCGCGGGGTGCGGTTGAATGCAAATGTCAGGTACTCTTATAGCTTCACAAAAAAATGTACTCCGCGTGAAAACGTTGCATGGAAATTACTGATTTACGAGTGCCTCGTCGGGGAGTTTACGCATAAAAGTTTATTATTCTGCTTGGGGTTCTCCGCGAGTCCTCGAGTCTCGCTAGGTCTCTTTACACGAAGCAACCAACGAAGAAATACCCTGTTTTATTTTAACATTAGCCTGATATTGATTAATAGAATGCGATTTTTACAGAAATTCATGAATGAAAATAGATAATTTGTTGACGAATAATTTATATAATTATGCGTATAATGTCTAAAAGTCTGTAGATTACGATTGAATAGAGGTTATAAAATTTATGATAAATATTATGTGACAGATAAACAATAAATAAAGTGAAATTTTGAAAATATTATATTATAGATATATACTTAAAATATACATTAAAATAACATACATACATTAGTATACGAGGGTGGTCCCTGGATTACCCGACCCAACAAAGAAAACACAAAAATTTTGGAAGAAAATGTATTTATTTTTCAACATAATCTCCTTTCAGCTCTATACACTTTTCCCAGCGATGTTCAATAAGTTCGATACACTTTTTATAATAAGAACTGTCTTGCTCCTCAAAATAGCCTCTAACTGCCGATATCACTTCTTCATCGTTGGAAAATCTTTGACCACTGAGCCATTTTTTCAAGTTTGGGAACAGAAAATAATCCGAGGGGGCTAAATCTGGCGAATAGGGTGCATGAGGTAGCAATTGAAACATCTTCACGACACTGTTTTTGCTCGAGTGTGAGCAAACGCGGCACCCATCTTGCACACAGCTTTCTCATGTCCAAATTTTCAGATAATATGCGAGGTACTGCACTTTTTGAAGTGCCTACTATGTCTGCTAGCTCGCGCACTTTCAGTCGATGATCATCTAGTACCGCTTTGTGGATTTTCTTCACCATTTCTGGAGTCGTCACCTCATTTGGTCGACCACTGCGATGCTCGTCTTGGCAGCTCGTACGGCCTCGTTTAAACTCTGTTACTCAATATTTTACTGTTGTAAATGAAGGAGCAGACTCACCCAGAGTAGAATCCAGTTCAGCTTTTATATTAGTTGGGCTGAGGCCATTCAAATAGAAGTATTGTATCACATAACGATGACCAATTTTCTCCATTTTCACAAATTTACTGAAAACGTTCATTACTGATGGCTGCCAAACAAATACTAAACAACGTGGCGTCTTCAAACTTGAAACATATGCTTTATAGATTGTGTACTTTCTAATACAGTGATATTTTTCAAACAACTACCGCCATTTCTAGGTCAGGTCGGGTACTTCAGGGACCACCCTCGTATATATTTTTCACAAGTATAAAACTATTCATTATAATATATTTAAGACATGTTAATATAATGATACTCAATATGTCAATATGCCAACGCAAAAATCAATTATATATTTTTATAAAGTGCTGCACCTAGTTTCATGAAAATATTGAATATTTCCAACATCATGTACCATTACCATTTTTTTGCATAAAATATTAATATTTTATGTAAATCGGCTGTAATCCCTTCGGTTTTATTACGTATTGGTTTACAATGTAACGTCGTGTTCAAATATTTTGTTGCATATTCAACCATAAATTGTTGTACCAGAACGTCGGACGTATTTTCCATAAATTGGGAAATTATGAAAGACAATAACAGAGCTGTTAAATTAATAAATGTTAATTAATATAAAATCACAATTGTTTTTAAAT
>NW_014560088.1:0-1076 GCF_001313825.1 Dinoponera quadriceps
AGGGTTATATGAATATGTTTATTCCATTTATGAACTGGCCTAGTAGAGTGTAGCTTTTTAGATCTTTGGTCGCTAGAAGAGAATGGACCGGCCAAGGTAGGGTACGAAAGGTGGTCATTCCGTTTCGCAACAAGATATCCCTCTGAACTTCGAAGCGAGAGCATTGCCAAATTACGTGATCCGCGGACTCGAGTGTATTGCAGTGAGGACATTCGGGGAAGTCCACGATTCTAAACCTAAAAAGACTTTCATTCAAAGAGGTATGTCCCGATCTGAGCCTGCAAATCGAAACCACCGGCTTTCGATTGAGCTTACACTCCTCGAACCAGGGTTTGCGTCCGGGGAAGTGATAGTACCGGGTGAACAAGCTTCCTTTGTTAAGGGAGTTTTCTTGTATCCAATTCTCGAAGTCATCATATAGCCTTTTTTTCCAATGACCCTTAAGGTCGCAAGGGTGATATCTAAATAGGGTGTTTATTCCCCAGGTGGACGCCTCCTTAGCTTTCCTGTCGGCTAATTCGTTACCGAAAATGCCCATGTGAGCCGGCACTCATACGAGAGAAATATCGAAACCCCGGGATTCCAATTCCTTGATGTCATCTTTTATGTTGCTGACGTGGGGGTTGACTTTCCCTGCAATGTCAATTGTGTTTAGAGCTGAGAGTATCGATTTAGAGTCGGAGAAGATTCTTATTTTTCTGAAGTTGGAGTAACGAGCTGCGTATAGGACTTCTCTGATACCCAGGGTTTCCACCGAAAAGATCGGGAGGAAGGCCGGTGCTCTAAAAAGGCCAGAGTATTCTTCGTTCGCGGATGAAAAGGCAAGACCAGCAAAGGGATTGTCCGGGGATTTGGAACCGTCAGTGAATATGTGTAGATATTCGTTTTCAAGATTACAGAAAAGCTCGTCCATGCATGCTTTCGGGTCGCGTGAATCTCTCAGGTAATAACCTGAGGTTAAGTCGACCTTGGGTGAGAAGGTAAAGGATTGGAAGGGGAGGGAGCCACTATAGGGTCGGTCCTCGGAGTAGAGGTTTGTGGAGAAGTGAGTAGTGTCATGGTAACACAAAAGTAAT
>NW_014560088.1:1222-1778 GCF_001313825.1 Dinoponera quadriceps
ATTCGGCCAAGATCACATTAATTGGAGTGGACGTCCTGTATCCCAGCGCCAAACGAAGAGCCTTGTATTGAATTCTGTTGAGTTTTTGATAGGTTTCGGAGCTGAGGTTGTGGAGAAGGAAACCTCCGTATTCGAGTCGAACGAATGAGAGCCCTATAAATTCCGAGTAGAATCGATGGGTCTGCACCCCACCAAGTATGTCTAAGGCAATTTAACATTTTGAGGGGATTTTGACAGGTATTCCAGATATGATTTACATGTTTGTTCCACTTGAGGTCGGAAGAGAGGATCATGCCTAGGAATTTTACGGAATGGTGTCTCGGGATTCTGTCTTCGTTAAGGTTAAGGTGAGGGTGACTAATATTGAGGTGGCTAGATGATTTTTTGAAGATGCAAAATTTCGATTTACTGGAGGAAAGACTGAGGCCTAAATCGTGAAGTATTCTACTAATTTTATTTAATGAAGTCTCCAAAGATTCAATGGCTTTGGAGATGAGGTAGAGAACGGAAAAGATGGCGATGTCGTCGGCGTATTGAATGATGTTACATTGAGGTG
>NW_014560089.1:0-559 GCF_001313825.1 Dinoponera quadriceps
CGTGTACTGACAGTTAGCTGTCATTCTTAGAAGTAGTGATACAGTACGTGCAATCATGAAGTTCGAAAAAACACATATCCGACACTATCTCCTTAATTATTTTCGCGCTCGACGGAATGCAACCGAGACTAGGGGAATTATTTGCGAGATCGAAGGGAAATATGTAGTAACTGATAGAATTTGCAAGTTTTGGTTTAGTCGATTCAGAGCCGGAGATTTCGATTTGAATGACAAACCTCGCTTTGGACGGCCACAAAAAGCGGATGACANTCAACATGCTGCACAATCGACTCGAAAGCTCTCTGCACAGTTAGGAGTAACCCACACTACATCCTGAGTCGCCTGCATACACTAGGGAAAATCAAAAAAGAAGGAAAATGGGTCCTGCATGAACTCAGTGAAACCGCTATCGCTAACCGCTTGACCGCGTACATTTCATTGCTCACATGGCAGAAAAGGAAATCATTTCTGTACAGATTGTGACCGGCGATGAAAAATGGATGTTCTACAACAACTCAAAATACAAACGAGAATGTTTAGACCCCGGATAACCCTCCAA
>NW_014560090.1:0-434 GCF_001313825.1 Dinoponera quadriceps
AAGGCGGATCTATGCCATTCGACGGCAGCAAATAAATTGACTCGCGTCGCGTTTTCAGCTCCCTTACCCGGCAACTGTTCAGCGAATCTTTCCGGGTCCTAAGTTGGGCGCCAGCCGGGTCTCTCTCCCGGCAGTAGTTGCTGCCCCGGCCGGGTCAGGACTCTCCGACATACTCGTCCGCCGGCAACAGTTCCTACGTACAATCGACCTCGTTACGCGCGAGTCCGTACGCACGCCATCGGACTTCGAATCAGCGCGGACTGTGCGACCGGCAATATTTTAGGACGACTGAGTTCTTTCCTTCCTGCCGCCGAGAAGCGGCGGCAACTTCCGGGAATAGTCACGGCTCTACATGCCGCCGAGAAGCGGCCGCAACCTCTCGAATTTACTCCCGAAACTACTTCTCCGGAATTAATTGCGACTCGACTTTTTAT
>NW_014560091.1:0-639 GCF_001313825.1 Dinoponera quadriceps
GACACGTACAGGATTGCGCAAGATTCCTTGGCTTATAATTTCGCACGTACTCCCCACATATTTCCGTGCAGCTGATGTTTTCCGAACGCCCCGATCGCCTAGAATTAATACTTATATTTGCACACGCTCGTTGCAGCTTGAGAGGTCTGTGCTTGCGGACGACATCTTCGACGTATTCTTCGAACTTGTGTTTCGTACTGGTATGTCGTACAAGTGTTTCGTACCGTGAGCGGACTGAAACTGTCTTGTTTCCGTCGCGAGGCCCTTATATAGGCTCGGGTTAGNTTCCGGTTTAGGATAGGTCGAAATCTTTATATTTTGACCAGTGAGGTAGCACGTCTTCAGGTCGACATCTTTATATTTTGACTAGTGAGGTGCCACGCCATTTTCTATTATGCACAGCACTAATCTGAGGAAAAAAAAACCGCGTATTTTATACGATTCGAACAAAATAAATGGACCTTTCGCTTTTTTTTCCACGAAACGTAATAGCTATTTAACGTTTCGTTAATCAGTATTTAACGAATATTTAACGAACGTTACGTAAAAAAAGGGGGAAAAAGGGGAAAAAAAAGAGAAAAGAAGCAATAGGTCGATTGTCCACTCTTCCCTTCCATCTTCATTTTACGAAACATCGTT
>NW_014560092.1:0-471 GCF_001313825.1 Dinoponera quadriceps
TTGTTTAGGCGGTTAGGGTGGTTCAATCGGTACCTCCCACCACAAGGGAGGCAATCTCACGCGGAGGCGACGTGTAGAAGAAGAGCAGTTACGTAAGAAAAATGCGCGGCGCACTTTCTTCAGAGCATCTTTACTGATTAAACTGCGTGAAAGACGCACGCGGGTCAATGTTTGACGATATACCATCTTCGCAGTAAATCAACCTCCTCCAACCAGCTTCCTCTAAATACTGGCGTTCACCAGCACTACTCACCCTGGCGATTAATACAGACTTCTTTGGAGTACAGATCGGTCGAAAGAGGAACGGCGGACTGCTTGGAATCGAATTCCGGAGGGTTTCTCGCGAACTGTAGTAGCGACGTAGACCACATTTTTGCGTTCGAAAATAATTAACGGAGATACCTTTTGCTTCAATATTTTGTACATTTTGTTTTTGTACGTGTCAAAATTGTTAGAACGTTCTTCTAAGAA
>NW_014560093.1:0-748 GCF_001313825.1 Dinoponera quadriceps
ATTATTTACTGATTATTAGTAAAAAATTCTTTACATATTTAATAGATAATTGAATTTTAATAAAAAGAAATGTAAATATTAAATTAAATTCACAAAAATTTTTGATTCGAAAACAACTTTAGTAATAATTATACAGGAATTGTGAAGTTTATTATTTAATAAATAATTACATATTAAATTAAATGACGATGTTAAAAAAAATTTTTAGTAATTAATTATTAATATATGAGAAAAATATTATATGATTATTGAAAAATAAATGTAACAATTGACAAAATTATTAAATTATTTTTATAGATTAATGTAATTTATAAAATTTCTCATATAACAGTTATAAAGAAATTTGATAATTTAATGAATATTATCAATCGGTTTTGGGTTTAAATTGGNTGGACATTAATGGCAGTTGTTGATAACAAACAAACAGCGCCTTCGTACGAAAAGAGCGGCTCCAGATGGGCGCCATCTGGCGCTGATCGTTCACCACGGGAAATTTGCCTGAACACCGAACGGCGCTGTTCGCTGAGAATAAGCATCTATAGCTGAGCGCCTAAAGGCGCTGTTCGCCGCGAAAGGGTTAATATATGAGAAAAATAATATATGATTTATGAAAAATAAATGTAACAATTGACAAAATTATTAAATTATTTTTATAGATTAATGTAATTTATAAAATTTCTCATATAACAGTTATAAAGAAATTTGATAATTTAATGAATATTATCAATCGGTTTTGGGTTTAAATTGG
>NW_014560094.1:0-657 GCF_001313825.1 Dinoponera quadriceps
AGCTTCAAGACGTTGGATATTCTCGCAATAATTATATTTTCGAAAAACAATATGAAATAAAAAGAATTTTAACAAACTATATAAAAACTTACCTCTCCCTTTCAATTAAGGATACGATATTATAGTTCGTTTCTCTCATCCTATATTATCCTCAACTTTTCCAGAAATTTCCTGTTTATCCCCTCCATCTTCTTCTTCTTCTTCTACGGCACTACAGACCTAAAAAGATCCTTAGCTTCATAGAGAATTGCCCTTTGTTCCGAGGCCTCTTCTCTTGTCTGCAAGTAATAATTGATGGAGAATAAGTTATCAACCTGTCGTCCAACTCTCCAAACCTGGATGACCGTGAACTACTTCTCTCTCACATATATGGTGCGGCACATATGATTGGGTGCGCACCACATATGTGCGCACGCAAATTATACACATGTAAATATATGTATATATATGTATATATGTATAGGACCTACAGTTTAAACGCTAGTTCTGGACAGCAAATTGGGGAGAAGTTTTTTTGGCATGAATACTTTTTGGGATTTGCCAAACCACTGAAGAAGAGCTACGAGCATATGAAAACTTTTCTAGTTCTGTCGGGAATCGAACCCGGAACCTCTAGCATGGTAGGCCGGTGTGCTGTCTCCCACACTACGCTCGCGC
>NW_014560095.1:0-1471 GCF_001313825.1 Dinoponera quadriceps
TAGTACTAAAACATAAAACGTCCAAAATTATATAACAAGAAAGAAGTGCAATAACACGTGAGACAGAATAGGATATATTTTTGTTTCCCCATTTAGAATCGCATGTATAAAACATTATATATATAATCAGAATCTATAATTATTTCGGAAAGTCGGATTAGATCCTAATTAAATCTCAAAAAATTTTCTATGCGTGTATTTCAATGGGTTTTCAATTTCTTACAGCACATAATATTTTTCTAGTGATTCTATATACGAGGGTGGTCCCTGAAGTACCCGACCTGACCTAGAGATGGCGGTAGTTGTTTGAAAAATATCACTGTATTAGAAAGTACAAAATCTATAAAGCATATGTTTCAAGTTTGAAGACGCCACGTTGTTTAGTATTTGTTTGGCAGCCATCAATATTGAACGTTTTCAGTGAATTTGTGAAAATGGAGAAAATTGGTCATCGTTATGTGATACCATACTTTTATTTGAAAGGCCTCAGCCAAACCAATATAAAAGCTGAACTGGATTCTACTTTGGGCGAGTCTGCTCCTTCGTTTACAACAGTAAAATATTGGGTAGCAGAGTTTAAACGAGGCCGTACGAGCTGCCAAGACGAACATCGCAATGGTCGACCAAATGAGGTAACGACTCCAGAAATGGTGAAGAAAATCCACAAAGCGGTACTGGATGATCATCGACTGAAAGTGCGCGAGCTAGTAGACATAGTAGGCATTTCAAAAAGTGCGGTACATCGCATATTACCTGAAAATTTGCACATGAGAAAGCTGTGTGCAAGATGGGTGCCGCGTTTGCTCACACTCGAGCAAAAACAGTGTCGTAAAGATGTTTCAATTGAGTGTTTAGCGAAGTTTCACAGCAACAAACGCCCCCTCGGATTATTTTCTGTTCCCAAACTTGAAAAAATAGCTCAGTGCTCAAAGATTTTTCAACGTTGAAGAAGTGATGTCGGCAGTTAATGGCTATTTTGAGGAGCAAGACAGTTCTTATTATAAAAAGGGTATCGAAATTATTGAACATCGCTAGGAAAAGTATATAAAGCTGAAAAGAGATTATGTTGAAAAATAAATACATTTTTTTCCAAAATTTTTGTGTTTTCTTTGTTAGGTCGGGTATTTCAGGGACCACCCTTGTACACATACTATACTACACACTGAAATGTTTCTTCGCATATTTTGTGATACCAAGTTACTTATTTTTTGTTTCCTACTTTTTTTTTCTTGTCGAAGGTGCGGCTCATTTCTGGCAAATATTCTTGCAAACCATTACTTCTTAATAATTATAATCGTAGTTTCATCTTTAAGTGTTAACTTGTGCCGGGTAAGTGTTGTTTCCTGTGGTTACCTGAATACCGTCACTTTGTAATTTTTTTCGAAAATATTCGAGTTATATATAATTTGATCAACAATTTCCGATCCTAGCTGCTTAAAATGATATTTGTGCTGAGGGATTTAAAAGAGAT
>NW_014560096.1:0-539 GCF_001313825.1 Dinoponera quadriceps
CGCCTCAAGAGAAGCTTGTGAAAATCGACTTTCCCAGTTTTTTGCCAATGGGGACGAGGGTTTCCATGAGAGAGGCATAATGAAATTACCTTCGAAATGGCAACAAGTTATCGAACAAAATGGTGCATATTTGACTTAAATCGGATCATTGTAACTATGTTAAATAAAGCCTCCAATTTGATACAAAAATAATGGATTACTTTTTACTAGACATTATATAATTTTACATTACTCACTTTGCAATCGTCGAATTTGAAAACATCCGCCGTCGGGACGTCTGTTCGGCCTGTTTGAACGGCGAAAATCACGTATTGCGGTTTTTCCAATTGCGTCGCCGCTTTCACCGCCCACGAATGTTTCGTTGAGGTTTGCAACAAAGGAAATTCATACAGATCCCATGAGCGAAAAGTCATACTTAGATACCGACCGCTCTCCAAAGTGCGCAAAAGTGATAATTTGTTCAGATCGTTCAATACCACATGCGGCATGCGCCATTGTACTTTTAATAATGTAAGTTTAGAATTTCTATATGTTGGTTG
>NW_014560097.1:0-1022 GCF_001313825.1 Dinoponera quadriceps
TAACATTCTGTTTCCCATGTGTCATTTATTTAAAATTAGTTATATTTGTATTGATTTGAAATTTATTTTATTCACCGTGTTCCGTATTGATAACTTCGTTTTATATTATTTTAATCAATCGTGACATATTTACTATGTCTTTTGTGGAATAGACTGACGACAATATTGTATATGTGTACTTTTACAATGACACCTATAATTAGTCAGTTGTTTTACATCAGGATCTAATAAATGCAACGTAATGCATTTGGTTATATTATATATTGTCGACGCGCATGCGACGAATAATTAGAATGCCGCAACGTGCACGCAATTCAGCGCCATAATTAGCAAAGGTACATTTATCGTATGGTTATATTAGAAGAACTGATAGAAGACAATGCACGCCGTGAGTTCTTGTAATTTGGCGGCAATAATGCGTGAGATCGTAATGCGTAATAAGAAAGGCTCCGACGCTCACGTTTGGCGTCCGACTTGCCATCGAGTACTACAAATCGCCGTGACAAATTGTCAAAATCTTGACAATGGCTACAGATAATTATATTTATTCATAAACTTTATTCATAAAACATTAATTTATACACTTTTCTACTGGAAATAATAATTAATAATAGGATTAATAAATTTTTGCGAATTATAGTGCGGAAGTGCTTGTACTAGCGACAGATTTACGGCTTTTTCTTTGCACAAGATTCATTGTTATTCAAGAAGCATTAATAATTTCGCACTCTTTCTACTGGAAATAATTGTTTGTAATGATACTAACAATATATTTTAGTTAAAATGTATTTTAGTTAAATAATGCATGGAAGCGCATGTACATTGCGACTTTTCCATTATTCGTGTAAGGGCCAATAGAATTTAATCCTTTTTTCTCTGCAACCGCTAAAGATCTAGTGTTCCTTGTGTTGAGATTAGTTTTTTTGATAATACGATTAAATCACCTTCGCATATTAAGGCGTCGAAGCGCATAAATGTTGTGACATGTCGATTATTTTCTTTGGCCCTGATTATCCTTATGG
>NW_014560098.1:0-327 GCF_001313825.1 Dinoponera quadriceps
AAAAAAATCTGATTCACGAAATTGCATACAGCTACGATTCATCGATTCACACAAATTTCTAAATACTAGTCTCGAAAAATTAGCATCTTTTCTCGGCAAAGAAAAATTAAAAATTGTACAATCGACATTTTCAAATACATCCGATTACGATTTATTGACGCGAAAGGGTGTTTTTCCATATGAATACTTTGATTGCGCGGACAAGCTGCAGAACCCGTGTTTATCGCCGCGAGAATTGTTTTATAGTTCGTTGACGGGTAATACGGTATCCGAGAGCGATTACGCGCACGCTGCGAACGTCTGGAAAGGATTCTCTATTGAAACCTT
>NW_014560099.1:0-829 GCF_001313825.1 Dinoponera quadriceps
AGGACCCCGCCGCCCTCCGCTCTGAGATGACCGCCGAGGGGCCGCTGCCGACACCACCGGGGCTACCTCTTCGACCCCTCGACGGCGGTAGGGCCGGCGGGCCGAGGTCGCGCTGAGGACGACGGAATCCGAAGCCGCGGGACCGCGCCGGGAAAGACCGGCGGTGGAGCGGCGGGCTCGGAGGCGACTCGGGCACCGCCGGCAAAAATTCGGCTGCCGAAAAGAAAGGGGGGAAGATGTAGCGGATCGCTACGAGCTTGTCGGCGGAAAACATTGGAGGCAGTTGAAAAGAGACTTTGCTACCGTCAAGTTAGAGACATTGCTACCGCCAACTTGAACCGAGACTTTGTAACCGTCAAAAAGTTGTCGTTTTCGCGCTTTGCGGCTGCCGTACGGAAGAACGCGTGTGACCGCGAGGAANCTCTTGGCGGCGACCCGAGCGAAGGAGCGAGCGAGCGAGAGAGCAGGAGAGAGAGGATTTCCGAAGAGGACCAGCCGCCCGGGAGCCCGCACTTGTAAGGCCGCTTCACCGCATTCAGTATCGTTAATTATATTTCTTTTCTGTGATTCTGAATATTCGTGGCGTGCGAGGTCCCGGCCCCTTGGCTCGACGGCCGGTCAATACGCGAACGCGAGAAGCGGACGTTTCGGGTCCGCCGCGGCGAAGTAACGAGCGTTAAGTTGTATATTGTTGTCGCGGTATTAAAATAAAGAAAATGGCGAAACACCGGAAAGAGTTGGCGAGGTCGTGGTTCTTTATTTTCTTCTATTTTTCGGTCTTTTCCCCATTTGCGCCGGTCGCCGACTGACGCCGGCGACCGTACGGAAC
>NW_014560100.1:0-321 GCF_001313825.1 Dinoponera quadriceps
ACGAATACTTCGAACGGCGAAACGTGGTGGTGTTTTACCAGTTCTACCGTTATTAGGAGTAGTCGGTTCGCTGGTCGGAGGAGCAGCTGGAGTCGTCAAGGCGGTAAACGATAAAAAAGCCGCGCAACGTCAATTGGAAGAATTAAAACGTCATCATCGCACCATGAAAGACCGTGTTATGAAAGGTCGAGGAGTCTATCTTGCTCCATACAAAGGTGGAAAAGGTGTCTCGAAGAAAAAGAAAAAACGTCAAGGAGACGCTAAAATTAACGGCGGATGCAATGACCAACGTACAGTTGGAAAAACTGGCGAGGCGTATAC
>NW_014560101.1:0-419 GCF_001313825.1 Dinoponera quadriceps
TTCTTCCTTCTTCTCCTCCTCCTCCTCTTCGTCCTCTTTCTCTCATCCGTTTCTCTTTCTTAATCACTGTCTTTGAGGTTATGTTATTTATATCATTAGATTTAACGAAATGTCGTCCCTCTCTTGCCGTTATAAACAAATCGTTCGACACAATGAGCATTTCCGCATATTTTTATTTCTCCTCACCGTTATCGTCGTCGTCGTATATGCAATTGTACTGTAAATTTTCACCGCGAAAATTAATCAGTTTTTCATCCTGATCCGTAATGCGCACCGTGAGATCGATAATGCTTCTCGTAATCACTGGTAGATAAATTGCAATTTGTCGCGGAGCCACCGACAGTTTATATCCCTGTGGGACGTGCGGCGTGAATTCGTATATTGTATGTACCGGTTCCCCGTTATTGTATGCTCCTGCG
>NW_014560102.1:0-2500 GCF_001313825.1 Dinoponera quadriceps
CTCGTGGGTGCGGCGGTTTCGCCACGACGACGTCGCGAAACAAGCTCGCCATGTTCGCCAGGTCGTCTAAATTGCGCCCCCCGTCGTACCAAGCGAAGGTCTTGAGCAGCAGGTGGATTCTGCGGAGCAGCGTGTTCGACGCCAACAAATATTAATCGCGCACTAGCGAAGCGTCCGCGCGCGTGCAGTAATGTTCGACAGCGGCAGCACCTCGCTGTCCGTCGGCCAACGCCATGGAGACTTTGGCAGGAAACCGATCCCCGCTTGGACGTCGGTAATGGTCACGGGTGTGCTCGCGANCGGATGTCATCCGGAAGTATCGGCGAGCTACAAATCGATCTCCGCGAGTTTGACGGCCGAGCGGTAGGGCACGTCCGCCGCGATCTCGACACGTAGAAAGCAATCTGTTTAATCGGCGAGCAGTGCTGTCGCGGGTTTTAGAAGCTGCGTGTTCTGCATTCTCCCGAACGATCTGTCGCTCATGGCGACGGCCTTGCTCGCCAGTTCCTCCAAACGTTTGTCACAATCGTCGTTGTATGAGAGGTGAGAAATCTGGGCGGAGAATATAGAATCACCTACGCCGCATTGTATATCGGAACACAACTCACGGCGGTGAGGCAAAAATTTAAAAATTAAAAAGAACCAAAACATCGGGAAACGTCAAAAGTTGTAACCGCATATCTGCGGCGTGGCAGCCACCGCTGTTCTTTAGGTGGCTATTATTTTCCCTCCATCGTCCGAAACGAGCAATAAGCTATGTGCGCACTCGTGCGTGACATATATAGCAGTTCCAATCGGTCGGTATAAATACTTGATATGTATTGAGCCAGTTATATTTCGCTCGATGGTATATCCGCGCTAAACGTCCGTCTATAATTGGCTCTGTTGATCGTGACGTGCGACGATGTCAAACGAGCACTGCAAATCACGTTGCCACCATTCGTCCTCGCGTTCTCGTTGGACGTAGCTCGCGCCGCCATCAATTAGGTCGATCTGGTCGACTTGAGTCGATTCGAGGATTCAAGCCATCCTGAGCGCCATCCAGAACGCCGTACCGTTCACCGTCGCGTATAATGCGTTGCTCGGATGAAGGTGGCTTCTTTCGAAATCAATCGCGCTCTACCGTTCGGGCAGTGGCGAAGCATGAAGAAGATTATCTCTACTACAAGTGCAAGTACGAATGGCGGGTTGACTCGCCACTAACACAATCCACGCGAACGTACAACCGCCGAACAAACGGCCGCGAATGAAGAAGCAGCAGCAGCAACGTGCGGCCCGGCGTGTCAAGATATGTAACATCCGAATATACGGAGTATTACTCGCCCGACGGGACGCGACAGCGCGCGTGGATAGGCAGCTCGGACGTCACAGCGGACGGGGGTGGCACGTCCGCGTCCACCGCATCGACCGTTGGCGGCGATGATCCGGCTGAGAAAGCTTTAGATTGATTCTTGTNTCTTGTTCGATAGCCTCGACGAGATCAAATAAGCGTAAAAAGAGCGTTTGAAGAACGCTACGGTGTGACGCGGGTAAACAAGAAAATTCTGCACGCACGCATTAAGCATAGACGTATATAATAAACCGCGCCACCCAGTGGAGAGCTTGAGGTGAACATAGAGGTGGTGGAGGAGCAATTTTGGGCGTCTGTCTCTTTTTAACCTCGTGCTTTCTCTCTCTCAGGCAAAACGAGAGTGGGGAGCTGGACTAGCAAAAGAGTGGGGCAGGCTCTCTTATATCTCCCATCTCAAGCTTAAACGTAAGCCCCTCTACCCTTGCACAACTTAAATATAAGATGTGTTCGACGCAAAATTAGAGCATGGTAGCCGAGCGAGCTAAATGTTTTGCTCTCGGAGGTTCTTGATTCGANGGAGCGAGCTAATGTTTTGCTCTCGGAGGTTCTTGATTCGATTCTCCTTAACATCAATTTCTTTTTTTATAGTATTTATATTACTTTAATAATATTATATTTTAATGGGTGACAAAACTGACTCAATATCATTTATATTATTTAAATAATTTATTTCTTTATAATAATCGTCGGGTCGTAGATTTACACTAAATTATAAACATAAATATAAAGTTATTGATTTTTAAATAATATTAGTTTACCGTGGTAATGCCTAATACTTTGCACTTTGTCCTGAAGCGTCTTGGTTTCGTGATGCAATCGCCCTACGTCTCTGTGGCTATGTCCGCAGCGACGACGCAACCAGATTTCTCCCTTTTATTTTCAGCGCGGGCTGGTCTGCCTTTACAGTCCTAGTACCAAGGTGGACGTATCGTGACGAAGGTATGAATGGCTGCGATGACGGAAAAGATGCGCAGTCGCTAACGATACAACCTAGGGGTACATGCCGACCCCCCGGGTTCTCTAGGCTTGGCAACGTAAGGCGGTTCTGCGTCACTCGACCTCCATTCCGACCCCCAAATTTAATATGTTATGGATAAATTTTTCAATGATGTACAGAGGAAGAGTGATCGTCTGGCTGAACGCTTCCGA
>NW_014560103.1:0-10333 GCF_001313825.1 Dinoponera quadriceps
CAACATAACGCCACAAAAAAATCGAAAATCGAATATACGTAACCAGCGGCAATTCAAAATTCGCGATACTTTTTGAACAGTCTTCGTATATATATTATCACAATTCGCGTCGGTTGCGGGACTTCTTTGCTCCCGCATTCCCGCGGCTAGCTCAGTTTTTAATTGTCTAATAGCGAATCGAATCCCTCGCTGTTCCGCGTGGTAGAGCGTCGTGGTTCTTACACGTTCTTCCTCGATTCCGCGGACACGTCGGAGAGAAGCCGGGAGAGATAATAACTTAGAGACCGGTTTAACATTTAAATGACAATACTTTAATTCGTTTCAATTCCAATTTCAGACAACTAATCCATTCTATAAATAATAAATCCTAAACGAACGTGACATAGGAATACAATTCTTTAATTAGCCTGTATTCTTCAAGTACAGGCAACTAAATTCAATATCACCGAAAATTCCGTAACGTGATCAAAAGAGAGCGATCTCTCGCCTGCGATGTTCCGCGAGATGTTGTTTTTATGCGGCAAATCCGAGCCGCTTGACGGCAGCTATAATAACGCGCGTCGTTTTAACCGAAAAGTTCTCTTGCCCGGCGTCGTTGCGCGAATCTCGCCGTGTTTTCCGTTAGGCGCCAGCCGGGTCTTTCCCGACAATAGTTACTGCTTCTGACCGGTCAGGTACAATATCCGATCTAGCTCGTTCACTAGAAGCAGTTTCCACAAATAACATACGAGCTCATAATACGACTCAATATTCAATGTACAATACAATATCGACAACACTTTACCAAGGATTGTGCGACCGGCAATTAGAGAAGGCAACCGAGTCCCGCGCTCGAGTCTTCGGGATCCCTATGCTCGAGAGCACGGTCCTTGTCACCCTGCGACGTGGCCTCCAAATCTCGTAAGTCCGTACGACCCAACCTTCAGGGCGCCACAGACTTCCAACGAGTTCCAATTCCCGGTCCTCCTATCGCGCCTATGCTGCCGAGAAGCGACGGCAACTAACTCGGAATTACAACGCAACTCTAATGCTTTTCCTACCCATGGCTGTACAAAGGATTGCTTTTTCACCCATTCGCCACCAGAAGCTCGCCTCTCCTCCTCGGGATATCGTCCCTCTGGTCCGGCAGCTTCTCTCGCTCGCTATCGCGTTGAGACGTCTAGTTTGCTCGCCGTCAGGCCGCACAGTGACGAGTAATGCCCGTCACTTAGCACAGGAGGCAGCCGATGCACGGATCCGCCGATTGATGCAGCATCCGATTAGTTCTCCCGGGTAAATCACGCAAATAGGGTGCTCGCGGGAACCTCACGTCTGGTGTTGTTACTTCGACACTTGTTTATCCTTGTTTTCTCTCGGGACGACATTCGGCAACTATTGGGTTCGCAGTAATTCGAGGGAATCCTGGGCGCTCTTCTGCGGGATCCTCCCTCGCATGCTCTGCGACTGGATCGCGGGGCTTTGCGCCTTTCTTAGTGCAAGGTGGCCGTCCCCGCTGTCCGTCACCAGCTATCCGTCCGAGAAAGGAAGATCTCCCCGTCCTTCCGCGTGTCGCTCTAGCCGCTCTTTCTGCGCCTTTGCTCTCGTACGTCCTTGGCTCCTCCCGGCAGCTCCGATTCCTTCCAGTCTTCTTTTGTCTGGTACTGGCTTATTGGGGATGATCTTACACTCAAACAAAATATACTAGCCGCGGGTTGTGTCTCGTGCACTAACGGTGCACAACAGAAAAATTAATAAATTCGGTCGCCTTCTCTCATGAGAAGACGCGAGTTTCCGGCTCATCCTTGGCCAGGCTACGGCCTGAATGACGAGCAAAAATTTACATTATCACAATATATATATATATTTAACAGTGCCCGTCACTTAGCGCAGGAGGCAGCCGTTGCACGGATTCGTCACGCCGATCGATGCAGCATCCGGATATATATTAGTAATACAAATAAGTTTCCGCCGTTTTCAAAAGATGGCTCCACCGACAAAATTACTTTGAAATCGTCAGATGTAAAACATCATATAGAAAGTTTGGACACCTGGCAACAACATAACCTTAAAATACTATTGACTTTGTATTGGCAGTGTACATTTTTTTCGTTCGAAAATGTCGAGTTTTGTACCGAATAAGCGTCATTTGCGGGAAGTTTTGATTTATTTCTTTCATTTAAAGAAATCTGCTGCTAAGGCGCATCGGTCGCTTGTAGAAGTTTACGGTGATGCTGCTTTAAGTGAGAGAAGTTGTCGGCCTACATGTGCGAGGTGTATCTTTAACATCAAAAATACTTGAACGGAATCGACGAAACCAAAATTGAACGTAATTGGCTGTTACAGTATCGGCACCATAAATACCATTCACAATTACAGCCGCCTGGCTTGCATTTTAGCCTTTATCAAAGAAAAACTGTAAAATGTACCGAATTTTTTTTTTGTTCACTTCCATTTTTAACACCCTGTAATTCACAACTGAATGGACCAAACAAAAAACAACACAAGAATTTTTTTTAGTGCGAAATGTCACCTTTTCTACAAGCATAAATTTGAAATTGTTTGATCTATACTTTACGAGATATCGATCACTACAGCCATCTACCAAAAAAATAATTGATTTCTTTTTCCGCAACCTAATATTATAGCAAATGTATAATATATAGATATACATTGACAATAATTCCAAGTTACAGTGCGAATTCTTGAATTGAATTTGAACCGAGATTTTATTTAACACTTGCTCAAGTTTGTCATCTTTGTACTTTTTTAATTAACTGGCGTTTTCTTGATTTGATTTTTACCTCGAAATATCTAATACCATTTTTCACACGTTTTATTAATCGTTTTATTAATAGCACCTTCGCCCAAAAGAAGAAATTTTAGCAGTGTCTTTTTTTATTTGAAATGCGAAAATAATGCAGTACATCAAATGCTGCTTTCCGTGTGCCATTATATTCTTACTGTTTACATTATTGTTAACATGTTGTTACATTACTATTTTGTGACATTATGTCATCTATTTCGCCAAAGCTTATGGTGTTTTGAAAACGTAGAGGACCACATTAACTAACTATAGAATAATGAGAAAATATTTAATTTCAAAATGGAATTATAGGGCCTAATTAATATCTAATAAAACATATGTAATAATTTCCGAAACTGAAAATCCAAAAAAACATAACATAATAGCGATTTAGAACTTTTAATTTCAAATTTGACATTGAATTCAATGCAGCTGCTTAAAAAGGATTCCCAGAATGAAAGTAAAAAAAGTATAAAATTTGAAAAAAATATTTCATTTGATTTTTGAATTAGCATAATGTGCCCTATATGAACTTGTTTCCAACGTTTTGTGAACATTTCAGTTTACTTCTTCAGGTTGAGAAACGATCGAAAAGGGTTTTGTGAGCAATTTATTCCACTTTTTTAGGGTAAAACTGGTTTAGTAGTTTCTTATCTTAAAGAAATAAACTGAAATATATAATATATTCATGAAACGTTGAAAGTAAGTCCATGAATGACGTGAAAATGACTTGTTAAAAAAATTGTATATTTACTCAAACGATGAAAGTCTAAAATATCAAATTTGAAAAAATGTGTGTTTCAGTTAGTTTAACATTTCTTGAAAATTTGTTACAACGGAGCTAAAATAGCTGTTGTGTAGTTATATTTTATGTTTATTATGATTATTTTTCAAATTGTTGCATGCATCCTAGTGTGCTTATGCAGGCGCGTACATGCGTATACACATACGCAAATATATATATTTATGTAGCAAGAATTATTTGAAACAAATGTTTTTTATATTGTGAATTAATTGTAAGTTTTCTTTTAATTTATTATAACTGCATTCTTGTAATTCATTTCTTCAAAATAGTATACTTTAAAATCATTTCTTTAATGTAGACGCCTTTATCATCGTATTAAGTTTCTTATTGTTAGTAAACATTTTTGCTTTTATCATCGTATTAAGTTTCTTATTGTTAATAACAATTTTCATATGCGAAATTAAATGTTAATACTAATGGTGAAATATTTTTTGTACAGTTATGCAAAAAATATGGGAAAATTATCTCGTGAATTTCGAGATCGACCAGTGCCTCCGTTAGACTTAGCAATTTGGAGCATCGAATACACAGCCCGCCATCCAAAAGGAACTTTAGCATCGCCAATTAGATCTCAAAGTTGGATACAACAGAAACTGATCGATATCTATGCGTTTTTATTATTCTGTCTCATCATAACTATATTTATTATATGCCTTACATTCAAGACATTATTTAATTTTTATTACCGTCATATGTACACAGCGCCTAAATCGTATAAGAGCAAACAGATATAAGTGGCATAATTATTAAACACAGGAATTATATAAAAAATCATTTGTAATTATTAAATTGAAAAGGGATTAAGAAGGAATTAAAAAAAAAAATATATATATATATATATATATACACGAGTTTTTATTTCAATTTTATTATTATTCCTCCAATTATCATCGAACTGTGCGTGTATAAAGTACATATTTTAAGAAAGTGCATTCTGGTAGCCTGAATGACATAACCGCAGAAAAGTTAAAAAATTAAAGATTCGTTTATCTGCTTATATTTTCATATGTATTTTTATATGTACGTTTGTCTACTTATATTTTTATATTTTTATATGTATGGAGCTTCTACATAGCTTTTAACTTCAGAGCACATATATATTTTGTACCAAAGTCGTATACTTCGTAAATACCAAAAAATATCAAAGTATATATTTCAAAACACAATACTGAAACAGTAAAAGCAAGTATACAAGCGTAAATTAAAACTACATGTAAAAATTAAAATATTTTATACGTCTTTGAGCACGAGTGTGGAATGGCAGACAGTGCATTGGTCTACTATATTAGCGGTCCCGGGTTCAATCCCGGCAGAAACCAAAATATTTAACTTAAATATTTACACTCATGTCTCCTCTCGGAAGGCAATGGCAAATCACCGAGAGTATTCTTGCCAAAATAACCTCTCTAAAAATTTATCATTCGGAACCGGCGTTATACAGTAGATTCTATATGCTTTGTGTATAATCAATGTGCGCACCACAGATATATGACAGGTCACGTCCTCCACACATAAGGAATCAACAATAGAGAGAGATACAGCTTCGAAAAGTAGGCAAACGACAAGAAATTAATTCGGAAATTAAATACTGCATATTCGTCTGTATAAAACTTCCTTTAAAGATTTCTAAAAAAACTATATATATATATATATATATATATATTGGGAGTGTGAATAAGTTATCGCCGTTTTTTGTGAAAATAAATCCTTTATTTAAAAAAAATAATAAAAAAACAAGTCAATTAAAGTATTGCCCATTGCTGGAGACTACTTTTAACTATCTTTCTGGCAGCATTAGAATTCCAAGTCAAAAAAACGACATTTCCTTTGCGGCTATCCACGAATCGATCCATTTTTTCGTTTCTTCATGCGAAGTGAAGTGCTGTTCAGCCAGGCCGTTAGTCATCGATCGAAATAAATAGTAATCAGAATGCGCAATGTCTGGAGAGTACGGCGGGTGGGATAGGACTTCCCATTTCAGCGTTTCCAGGTATGTTTTGACCGGTGACGCGACATGCGGCCGAGCGTTATAATGCAGCAAAATCACCTTATTGTGTCTTTGCACATATTGCGGCCGTTTTTCTTTCAATGCTCTGCTCAAACGCATCAATTGTCGTCGATAGAGATCTCCTGTGATGGTTTGGTTGAGTTGGAGCAGCTCGTAATATACTACCCCCAGCTGATCCCACCAAATGCATAGCATGAGCTTGGAACCGTGGATATTCCGCTTTGGCGTTGATGCTACTGCTTCGCCGGGCTTAACNGGAAAATGTTCTTTATAGGTTAATAGAAAGACACGCACTGATTTTAACACTTTACCGACCGGTAGCGGTTCGAACATCCTATGCCCTTCTCACTGGTCACTCAGCCGCAGATCATCCGAGACACCGGCTCGGTTTCGGCTTAGACTGCCGCGCGGGAATATATGCGCTTTTCTTATGCTCCGGTAAAATTGTACGCTTCGTGTTATTATAGGGTAACCAAATTTAATAAAATTTTTTACTTTAATGATATTAGTGTTAAACAATATTTATTTTATCTATTACAATCGTTTTCAGTATAATATTTACATAAAATATACCATAATCCATATGACAATATTTGTCGAAAAAAGATTTAAAATTAAAAAAGTTTNAAAAGTATGATACCGCTCGAAACAGTCACCTTTGTGTAGTGGAACGTTGCAAAATTTACAGACGAAACCTGTTCTGCTTTGTTTTTTTTTACTTGAACAAACTCTGCATTGTCTTAGTGGTTTTTTACATCGACCGCTGGTCACTATATTTACCAGTTTATGCTTTCCGAAATTTGCCAGTCTTCCGGGATGATCAAATCGGGATGTGGTTCTTGTGGATTCGGAATTAGGTAGATCTTTATCTTGTTCTTTAGCTTCGCAATCTTCTATCCATGAAAGTGCCGCTTTGTGCAGAAAATTTTTATATATAATCTTCTGTCCGTTCAGAGTTATATATACTTTAAAGGAATTAAAAAGTGCACAGTTGATAAAGAACATTACGACACGTTTCGTCCATTTTTTTGTTTTCCTAAAAATGGAGTAATAGGACAGATATTGATCTGCGCGATCTACGCTCTTCATATATTTATTGTAATCTATTATTGAAATAGGCTTCTGTATGAGGCAATCTGATGTCCTACTTCTGCTTCTAGATTCCGCCATTTGTGCAAAATGTATTGTCGAGATTATATGTACGTTCCTTTTGCCATTATTCCATACTTATAATAGAATATGGCCATTTCTACGAAATTGATGCTGGCCTCTTGAAAGTTTGGCCGTTTGAAGTGGTTAAGGAAGACCTCTGTTCCTTCGAATTGTCCCGCACACTAGCAATTTATTTTTTAAAAGAATTTTAGCCATGTTGACACTATTGTAATAATTATCTTGATATATATGGTGCCACATGTTCTTATACGGTCCAATGACCGATAATACAGTCTCTTCTAATTTCTTTCCATCAGCAGCATACACACAAAAGTTAGATACGTATCCTGTACGAGCTTCAGACAGCACTCTGACCAGTATTCCGTATTTTGTGATTTTTGCGGGATTATATGTTTTGATTGAAAGTCTACCTCTCCACGGAATTATACACTCATCCAGAGACAATTGTTGATCTGGTTTATATACATTGTTAAATTTTTGCTTTAAATAATTGGTGACAGGCTGGACTTTCACAAGCCTATGCGAATTGGGAGAAATGTGGTTATTGTTACAAAAATGCCAGCTTTGCATTATTTGTAAAAATCTGTTTCTGCTCATAACTTTCGAGAAGAATGGCGTTTCTATAGTTGGGTCTGTGGACCAATAATCGTAGAGAACGTCCTTCTTTACTTGTCCCATAAGAACGATCAGGCCCAAAAATTCCTTCATTTCAGACACCGTGATGTCAGTCCATTTTTTCGTTTTTGGTGTAATTCTATATTTTTCCATAATTTGATCATGATACCTATTAGACTCCCTCACGAAGTGCTCAATCAGATTACTTCCAATAAATAAATTCACAATATCTATTACGCTTTCATAGGAACTTGGCATAATTTTTACGCCGGGGCTGCTTTCGACAGGTTCCAAAATTATATTCTTGTCGTTCGTTGACCATGTACCACTGCTGTCTTCAACGTTATTATTTATGTCCTTGTCTTCTGAATCACTGTATATTAGTGGTACAGAACGTCGCTTTCGAATCGTTATACTACTGCTATCACTTTCGTCATCAGTACTACTTGCTGAACAGCAGTGAAGACAATCTGACAGGTCGTCGAGATAAAACTCACCAACACTATCCTTTTCATTCATCTTTAAGGGCTAAATTTTAGAGAAAAACAACGATTATCTGAATACAGAATTTGAAATGCTTGCTGCTTGCTACTTGTCAGTCTAACCTAACTAAATCTAACGGAAAAAACAAAAGTCGATTAATCGACGACCGGTTGGTAAGCGCTGTGGAATAAAAGTCGAATAATCGACGGCCGGTCGGTAAGCGCTGAAAACAAAACGTCGATTAATCGACGGCCGGTCGGTAAAGTGTTAAACATATTGTAGATTATAGAACTTCAATATAGATGCGTCATTATTTTTAATTATACACAGAAAATTTTTATACCGCCATCTGGTGGTGAAACGGCGAGAACTTATTCACACTCCCAATATATATATATATATATATACAGGGTGCGTTAGGTATTTGAGGACATATTGACTTAAAAACTAAAATTTGTATATTTTTTAGAAAACTTGTTTTATTTAATGAAACTTTTACATCAAAGTAAGTGGCCCATGGGCTATACAGTTATTCGATAAAATGTCCTTCAGCGGCAATAACAGCTTCAATTCTCTGCCGAAAACGTTTACATGCTCGAATCAAATGATCCTCGTCCATATGCGTCATTACTCTGAGCTCTAATAGCTGCTCTGAGAGAATCAAGCGTATTATGGGAATGTTTATTGGTCTCCCATTCAACAACGCCCCATACATAATAATCTAAAGGATTAAGATCCGGGGAGCTAGGAGGCCACATGTTTGGGGTTATGTGATCATGCAGATTCTCGGACATCCAATCTTGCGTTCTCATTGCTTTGTGTAAAGGAGCAGAGTCCTGTTGGAATACATATGCCTTCCCACCACTGACGCTGTCTATCCAAGGCTTCATAACTGTTTTCAAAGCCTCAACATAGGCGGCGGCATTCACCCGAAGTCCTTGAGGAAAGAAATGGGGTGGTATGACGTGTCCCTCATTGCTCACCACCCCCAAAACCATGACAGTTGCCGGAAACTTTGTGTGCATAACACGAGGAACATCTGAAGGATCTGCACAGAGCCATCTATCATTTCGTCGGTTTATTTTTTGATCCTGATCAAAATTTTTTTTATCAGAAAAAAACCAGAGCATATCCGAGATTTCAGGATGTTTTAACTTGTTTAGGAGTCGTTGTGTCCGAATGAATCGCTGTTCTCGAGTTTGTGCAGACATGAACTGACCTCTACGCATCGCGTAAGACTTGTACCGGATGTCTTCGTGGATAATGCGACGAATTGTGCACTAAGAAACTTGGAAATCTTTCGATATTGCTCTTATNATGCCCTGAACTTTCTGCACAAACTGTGATGTTCTAACTTTATCAGAATGTGCTTAATGTTTTTCACGCTTGGCAACACTTTCCACATTGCCATCAGATGCTTTTAATACTCGACGAACTTTGTTAACAAAAGATCGGGCGACTTTCAAAAATCGCGAGATTTCAAGATCGCTGTGATTCGCGTGTATAGCGACGATAACAGCGTGTCTTTTCATTTCCTGAGTTAGCTTATTGTCTTCCATTTCTAATTTGAGCTAAAAAAAAAAAAAATTAATTGCTATGAAGTGCCAAGCAAATATATGAGTGTCCTCAAATACCTGACGCACCCTGTATTTGTGCAAAGTTGGACTGCACGAATTAATAAACACATCTAATAAATGATCTTTTCTGCTCAATTTTGTCGGACGAATCATTTGATTATCGACTGTAATAAATGTATTAATATGCTTTAGCGGCATTTTTTCTTTGCTGAAATTCATATCGAATGCAGTGTTGAATGAAAAGCCACTCTAATGCTTTGCGTCCAGATTTGCGAACATGAGTTTATTAACAAAATTTGATTATTTTAGTATACTTTACATCCTCTTGACGTTTGTCGTCCAATTTTGAGATACTTTGTGCATATATATTTATATATATTGTAAATATACAGGGTCATCGAAAAGTATTGGACCCCCTTAGTATCTTCAGTTAGAATGCATTTTGGAGAAAATGTCCAATAGCGAAGTTGTATGGTTTCAAGCCTGGAGTAAGATGATGACCTTGATTTTGACCTCGACCATGTCCTTCAAGGTCATTTCAAGGGCAACTTTATTTTTTTTAATGGAACTTCCTACGGCCAGCTCACTTTTTATTTGTGCGCTAGTGAGTCTAATTTTTCGCTATCCCGATTGCTAGAGCGTCGTGGTTCTTTCACCTTCTTCCTCAATACTCGCGGACAATTCGGGGAGAAGTCGGGTCAGATAATAAAGTAAACACGAATTTAACATGTAAATAACAATTTTTTCATTCTTTCATTCTTTTCATTTATGATCTTCAATTATAATATCTTCAATTATAATTATGATCTTCAATTATAAGTAATTAACCGATACCACGGGAGATCCCGTAACGTAATTAAAAGAGAGCGATCTTTTGCCCGAGATCTTTC
>NW_014560104.1:0-1053 GCF_001313825.1 Dinoponera quadriceps
GGTACCACGATTCCTTCCCTTATTGGGCGTGGTCCGTCTTCTTCGCCTCCTTGCAACCTGTTTTGCGGCTGCACCTGCCCCCCCTGCTCCGGAAGTCCGGGACTACGCGGCAGCCCTGGTGGGGTGGAGTAGCGTGTTTGTACGTTTAGAACTCTCGGTCCCCTCTCACCTTCCGACGCCGCTCGCCAAATTTCCCTTCTGGGTGGCGTTAAAAGCGGTAATATCTGCGTCAGATTCGCCAAAGAGGCGTATCGCGTCATTTCCGGCTGGTGTCCCCCCTGTGACAGAGGGTGTGGCGGTGTTGGCGGTGCCGTGTGTATTTCCCGTTGGGCCGGACTACTCGGTGCATCTACATTCAGTGGCCGTAGAGTGTTTTCGAGTGTCTGGAGGGGTGTGAGCAGTGGTACTGCGCGTGGGCTATTCTTCTTCGCCGCTGAAGTACGCTTTGGGATGGTCTGTGTTTTTCCCAGGTTCATTCTTCCCTGTGCTGTTTCCACAGGTGTTTCCTCTTCCGTCTCCGATGAAGTGTATATTTTCGGAGTTGACGCTGCTTTTGGCGACTGTTTTCGCTTTCCTTTCGTCACAGGTCGCTTTCCTTTCGTCTCCTTTTTTCCTCTGCGTGAGACGAATTTTCCGGTCTCCGGATCTCTTCTGCGTTGCAGCGGGTCGTCACTGGTTTTGAACCTGTCGAGTCTCGTGCCTTTTTGCGTCCAGGTTCTCCATTTCAGACTCCTGGTCTCTCGGGGTGTATCTTCGTTTTCCTCCCCCGATGACGATTCTTCCATTCTCGTCTGTCGTTTGACCTGCTGTTGCGTCCATCCGCTGGTGGACGGTTGCGGAGAGTCCGGTTTCTTCGGTGTTTCCCGAACAGTTGTACCTTCTACCCGTGTGATTTCCCTCTTGTCGTCTCGGGTGCCGAAAAGTCCGAGTCTCTTTGCGATCGTTATTTCGCGGGATCTCTGGTCCATGACCATTTCTTCTTCTTTTCCCGCGTTTGTCACGGATGTCTGTCCCGAGGCGTCCTTGGAAATCGTTGTTTGGAGCGTCTTTTGC
>NW_014560105.1:0-990 GCF_001313825.1 Dinoponera quadriceps
GGTTTAGTGCCGTGCATAATAGAAAATGACGTGGCACCTTACTGGTCAACATACAAAGACTTCGACTTATCCTAACCCGAAATTCATCACTACCAACTTTACCAGAGCCTATATAAGGGCCTCGCGACGGAAACAAGAAGAACCGTCGCCGTTGAAGAATTTGGAGAAGTACCACCAGAGTACAAGGACGTCGACATATGTCTTCTGATGTACGCAACAAACGATCTGCCCACGAAGCCGATAGCCCACTGATTATTGCCAAGTACTATGCTGTTTAATAAATAGTAGCTTCTGCAAATTATTATACTATTCTTTTCGTTATACAATTTATATCTAAGTTCATTGTACAGTAACATTTAGATGTATAATTTTTTCAAACTATAATAAGATGATTATCGTTTAAGTTTAAATGTAATCCATACAAACAAGTATAAAAGTGCAATTTATTGTATTTTCTTTTGAAGTGGGAAANTTGAGTAGATCAGCAGTGTTTAGATGACCCAGGCGCTCGTGCCAAAGCATTAATTCCGAGGTACTTGAATCTTGCGTAGCTGCCGCACATTCGACGTTTTGACGTATGTAATATAAATCTTCTTTTCTGTCTGCAGTAAGTTTCACTTGGCCACTCTGGTCCGTAGCATTTGCGAAATCCTTGTAAAAAGTGACAACATGTCCCTTGTCGGTTATTTTTGCAACCGAAACTAAATTGGTTCGCAAATATGGCACGAACAACGTGTTTTTAACCTCGACCTGCGTTGTTGATTTAGCATGAGCCAGAGATACTTTTACTGTGCTTCTGCCCTTGACATCTGTGGACACTTTACTGGCCAGCTTCAATTTTCCACTCTTCGACGCTTTCAAGCACTCAAAACTATCTTTGTCTCCGCACAAGTGCGATGTACATTCGCTATCTAATATCCACGGACGCGACAATGATTCGAATGCCTGTAGCGATATACCGGGCTCGGGAGTGACAAAGTAGCACATAGC
>NW_014560107.1:0-303 GCF_001313825.1 Dinoponera quadriceps
AAATTTTTCTCTTCCGGGCTTGGTTTTCGAAATATTCGACTGGATGCATCAAAATGGTCCCCCCTGTATATATATATTGTAACACAAGTCAGTTGATAATCACATAAGATTATATATTTGAACGTATTCAATTACATAAATTATAATTTGTTCTTTACAACCGTACAAGTAATAGTAGTTAATATGTGTACAGGACTATATTTCAATATTTGCGAAAAATATATATATATTTATGTGAATATTTAGGTGTATACTTTTGGGTAATGTTTACTAAGTACCTTTTTCTCACTAAAGTAGAGAAAT
>NW_014560108.1:0-1176 GCF_001313825.1 Dinoponera quadriceps
TTTTTTGTCAACTATATGAATGTAGTTTCTAGTTATACCGAAGAAACATAAAAAAAAGCAATTGAAAAATTTTCAACTTAAAACTAAATTTTCGTTTTTGGCCTAAATTTTGGGAGTAATATTGTTTATAACTTTTTATAAACAATTGTTTTAGTTCTAATTGTCGGTATAACTATAAGACAATTCAATTATTTTTAATTGAACAAAAAATCATATTGATATCTCAAAAATTGTTTGAGTTATACTGCACGCCAATTTCAAAAACATAGTTTAGAGATAAACGCGTTTAAAGTTTTCGAACAAGAAAAAAGGTTGATAAACTATTATTTTTTTTTATTTACCTCAACTTTATTATCAATCAGCTATCCCTGGACCATACAGAAGACCTTCTACCTCCTCATAAAGTTCATTTTGTTGTAGTTGTTGTTCTTTGTGCAGCANCTTCGACGATTATGAGAAGTGACTCTACTTTGATTAACTTTATCAGAAAAATTTCTGTAGGTCGTTCCAATTATAATGCCAACTTCTGACATGATTCCTAGCAATGACAAGTAACCTTCATTAAACATATTTGCTGCTAAATAGGCCGCGATTTCGATAATCTTTCGTCCACAATGTAGATGCTTAGGGGCTAGTCGCCAAATGAGCGAGTTAAAGCTTTCATTGGCATTTTGAGTGAAGCCACCTAAACATCTTTTAAGTAAATCTTTTCTCGATAAGTCTTTGTATATAGGTAATACACTCTCAGCTGCAACTGGATACAAAGGCTCTGGGTGAGTGTATGGAACTCCTAGGCTTTCGGCGCGTCGAAATTTACACCAAGAATCTTCAGCAGATAGACAATTTTCATGTCTTGATTTCTTATCTGTCGATATACTATGCAAATATGTGGCCATTATATCTCTTTGCATATTTTCCACAGATTCTGGATTTCTTATTATTGCGAGGCCGTAGTATTTTGTAAGCTTTTTTAACAAGGTGTCAGTTAGCTTACCCTTGCCACCAAGTGTTTTTTTCTTTTTTGACATTTTGACATTTATGTATATAATGTTTACAAGATTACCAACAGACTACAAGAGTCTCTAAAGGGATTTAAAAACTCTCGTGAGCACTGTGGCTCTGGGGCTTTTGGGAACGCTTACGCATGCGTACTTAGCGAGCTTGTTTCGACCCGCA
>NW_014560109.1:0-225 GCF_001313825.1 Dinoponera quadriceps
GCCGGGACCAGACTACGTTGATCTTATGTTTTTGAGGTCGCTGATTCCGAATCCGAGGTCCGTTTCACCCCATCAGGTCAGGGTTTTTCGTAAACTCAAAAAACAACCCCTAAAAACCATCCCTACCAAACCACAATCAAGCTAACCCACCTGACCGTGGGAGTAGCGAGCTTAGACGATTATTTCTTTTGAAACAAGTCCTATTTTTTTATAAATCGGACGATA
>NW_014560110.1:0-1939 GCF_001313825.1 Dinoponera quadriceps
GCATATACATACTTGTAAATAGAATTGTCGTTGTTTGGGATTAATTGTAAAGTTGGTGAGTGATCGTGAGTTAACTTGTACGGAGGATGGCGAGAAAAAGTACACACGCATATAATATTGGGAGTGTGAATAAGTTCTCGCCGTTTTTCGTGAAAATAAATCCTTTATTTTAAAAAAATAATAAAAAAACAAGTCAATTAAAGTATTGCCCATCGCTGGAGACTACTTTTTNGAAAAAACGACACTTCTTTTGCGGCTATCCACGAATCGATCCATTTTTTCGTTTCTTCATGCGAAATGAAGTGTTGCTCAGCCAGGCCGTTAGTCATCGATCGAAATAAATAGTAATCAGAAAGCGCAATGTCTGGAGAGTACGGCGGGTGGGGTAGGACTTCCCATTTCAGCGTTTCCAAGTATGTTTTGACCGGTGACGCGACATACGGCCGAGCGTTATCATGCAGCAAAATCACCTTATCATGTCTTTGCTCATATTGCGGCCGTTTTTCTTTCAATGCTCGGCTCAAACGCATCAATTGTAGTCGATAGAGATCTCCTGTGATGGTTTGGTTGGGTTGGAGCAGCTCATAATACACTACCCCCAGCTGATCCCACCAAATGCACAGCATGAGCTTGGAACCGTGGATATTACGCTTTGGCGTTGATGCTACTGCTTCGCCGGGCTTAACCCACGATTTTTTACGCTTGGGATTACTGTAGTATATCCATTCATCACCACTTTTCATCACCAGTCACAATATGATGTATGAAACCTTTCCTTTTTTGTCGTTGAAGCAGCTGTTCACACGTGACGAGACGCCGTTCGACGTCTCTCGGCTTCAGTTCGTACGGCACCTAAGATCCTTCCTTTTGTATCATTCCTAATGCTGTCAGACGTTTCGAAACTGTTGTTCGATCAACTCCTAATGATTTTGCAACATCGGATTGCGTCTGACATGAATCTTCAGCAAATAATGTTTCCAATTCTTCGTTTTGAAACTTTTTTGGTGCACCACTGCATTCTCTATCTTGAACATCAAAATCATCATTTTTAAATCGGTTAAACCAATCTCTGCATGTTCTTTCCGACAGAGCATGATCACCATAGGTTTCTACAAGATTTCTGTGTGCTTCAGCTGCAGATTTGTTCTGAATAAAATAGTGCAGTAAAATTCCCCGCAAAAACGGTTTATTTGGCACGAAATTTGACATGTTTTACGTTACAAAAAGAAAATGTTCTTTATAGGTTAATGGAAAGACACGTACTGATTTTAAACATAGGTTATAGNCTACTGATTTTAAACATAGGTTATAGAACTAATATAGATGTGATAAAATATAGATGCGTCATCATCTTGAATTATACACAGAAAATTTTTATACCGCCATCTGATGGTGAAACGGCGAGAACTTATTTACACTCCAAATAGTAGTGCGCACGCACTACAGATTATTCACAAATATATGTGACCTACAGTTTTAACGCCGATTTCGAACGGCTATTTGCGTGAGATTTTTGGCAGAGATATTCAAGATTGTTTGCCAGTCTATCGGAAAGGAGACTCGAGCATATGAAAATATTTTAGTTCTACCGAGAGCCAAATCCGGGAACTCCAGTATAACAGACCAGTGTGCTATCTGTTACGCCATGCTCGCGCTCAAATTATGTCTTAATATGCTAATTCGGCATTCTTCTTAGAGATCAGTAAGCGACGCTTTCCGGTGTCCCTGTCCCGGTTAGAGGCGTGCGTTTTGTGACTTGCAGAGAAGCGGCAACAGCGCCGCAACAGTACAATATGTATATACAAAGTGTGACAATTTAATTCCCGGAATGTACCTTTAAAATTATACATGTGGAACTGGGCACTGGTGGCTACTGTCGCCTTTAAAATACTCCCCTTGTGCATCTATACATTGACTTAAACGATCCCATTTCTGGAAG
>NW_014560111.1:0-468 GCF_001313825.1 Dinoponera quadriceps
TCGACGGACGCGCTAATTACGGAGCCTGCGGAGGTCGATACCGCCGTGTTGTGCGGGAAGATTTTATTCTCTCGGTTACATTCTGCCGATAACACATTCCCCCGATATATTGGGCCCTATCAATTATTAGCGTAGCAATATTATGGCCGGCTCAATTATCACGCAACGTGCTATTGACGTGCGTGGGAACCGCCGTTGTCGCGAACAACGAATCCGGCAAAATGCACGTCCCGAACACACGGGGGGTTAGGTGCGCGCATCCCTCTTCTATGATCGACCGGTGTCGGCCGGAAAGAACTCGTTTAAGAACCGGCGCGCGAACGTCGCGAATGTCGATCAACGCTTCGCAGCAGTTTTCGTGTATTATGTATAAAGATTGCAAGAAGGCACCAACGTGTCTCGCGACCTACATCGACCGACCCGCTGCCTTCTTGCAGTTTTAAGCGAGCTCTTGCTCCTCAGGCGCGG
>NW_014560112.1:0-940 GCF_001313825.1 Dinoponera quadriceps
GAATTTCTCGTATACAACGTTACTGTATCACCATGTAGCTTATTGACTTATCCTATAATTAGCTTATTGACTTTTCCTATAATATACATACAACCCATTTTTCAATATTCATAACTTTCTTTATTGTTTACTTTCCGAAAAAAATTTATAGCATGTCTAGTCTACCACGAACGGTCATTTGACCATTTGAATAATTAATGTTATTTACGACTATATTCTTCGGAAAGCGCGATTGGAACAAATGCATAGCGCGATTGGAACAAATGCATAGCGTTCTTTGTACGACAGTACGGTCTTGCGATCCGAACAGAGAGCATCAAAATTTTACAGTGTATAATAGAAATTATTACGTGGTATAAGTGATAGTTTCGACAAAGTCAACAGAGCCAACAATATTTTGTGGTATGATTTACAATTGTTTTTTTTTATTTCTGGTCTCAATGTTTTTGCCCCGTTTAATTTATATTTTTATATTTTAGTTTTTACTTTATCATTTGTATATTCATCCCCAACAATGTCAAGACATTCGAGGAATATCAATTTATTAGACTAAATAATACCGACGAGGATTGTTCGGAAGATGACCAAGAAGTTTCCGATATTGATAATGATACAGCAGAAAATAATTGTGACTTATTTGACAGCGATACGGACGAAGAGAATATTTTGAATATACGAAGAAGACAAAAAAGAAAGAGATTTATAGTTAGTTCCGAAAGTAAAAATGAGGAAGAGATTGAAACTGCTATGGACGGAACTGTTTGGCAAAAAATAAAAGAAGGGTCTAATCGCGGAAGAGCACCGATTTATTATATTTTCAAGGAAATATCAGGACCGACAGGATACGCTAAACGAAATATTATAAAGGGTAGAGTTGAGTCAGCATTTACTTTGATTATTGATCATAACATGATTGAACATGTAAGAAAATATACGGAAT
>NW_014560113.1:0-3909 GCF_001313825.1 Dinoponera quadriceps
TTGCAAAAATCTAAAATTATTTTATTGAAACTAGAACATTGAAACTACACAACTTTGTTTGAAAATAATATAAATTGCGAGTGCACTTTATTTATTCTTTTATTTACTTATTATAAATTTATACATGTATGTAAAAGAAAATAATAAAAAAAATTCAACCGGAATACAAATAAGCTAAAGCAAATGTAAAAAAACATTTCCTTCCTCTATATCTGTTTACTCGATAAGTATCAACTTTTCAAAAAAATTATAAAAAATAAAAAGTGCTTAAAATTTTAAAAAAATACAAAGTAATTTTTCCAAAACTGAAAAAAAATATTTTTAATTTTTAATAATTTTGCTTAAACAAATTTCCAAAAATGTTAACAAAAACATCTGAAACGACTCCAGTGTATTCTTTGATGAATTTTAAGAACTTTTTATTCTCGTAACTTTTTTGCTAAACCTCTTAGTTCTGTAGTTAGAGCGTCCGAAAGATTTTGAATAAAATTTTTCATTCCGGGCGCCATTTTGGATCATCCAGAAAAGATTTTTAAACTCTAAAAGTGGTCTTTTTAAAGCTGAGATGATGAGGACACATTTTTTGCACTTTTGAGGTGACTGCACAACGATAAGTAAAAGAAAATTGGAGTTAAAGAAAATTTTTTTTTCATTTTTCGTGTTTCTTTTTTTGCTTTAATATCATTTTTGAGGGTTAAAAAATTTTTTTCCTCATTTTAACAATGATCATTCGAAAGATCGATAAAAAATCTTCAAAACACATATACTCAAAAAATTTTTATGCCGGAATTGATCCTCTCTAGAGAGCTCTGAATTAAACGGTGAAAAATGTGTCCCGTGGGCGTTAATGGGTTAAGTTATTTAAAATAAAATTGTCAGTATAAATTTATGCATGTAAAAAAAATTTTTCATTGCTCTCGTGTAATATTTATCTTAACACATTAAGGGCGGGAGTCGTAGTACTACGATTTATCTCGACTGCGGCTTAAAGGCAGGAGTCGTAGTAATACGATTTAGCTCGACTACGGCTTAAAGGCGGGAGTCGTAGTAATACGATTTAGCTCGACTGTACCTTAAAGTTTTTATGATCACACAAAATATCGCCCGCTCTAGGCCGAAAAACGAGGCGGGCGGCCGCCGCGCTACCTAGCATACTTTCGTCGAGATCGCCCTCCGTTAATGTGTTAATGTAGAGGTAAATTTATTCGAATAAACATTTTATCAATCTAAATATTGCATAACTTTTCAATTTTCTTCAATATTGACTGTATAATTTCAATCGCAATCTATTTATGCCGTAGTTCTATTCATTAATAAAATGCAACATTATTGGAATCCAATCATCCGATACAATCTTACCCAATCCATCTTACTTTAATGGAAAGCTTTCATTTTTCCCTACTGGACTTGGACCTAAGACCTTTGGCTCTTGAGTTGCTTACCTTACGTATTAGACCACTGTCACAGTCGCTAGTGAACATTGTATATTGACTAAATATACATTACTCAGCGCAGTTTTATCTCGTGATTAGACGAAAAAATGTCACAGTTATGAGATAGAAACCTTGGTAAATTTTTAATGGAAATTTTGTATCAAATTTGCGTCCGGGTTTCTGAATTTGGCTTCTCCGAATCACCGACGCAAAAACCGAAGGGCGAATACGGAACGCAAGATCGAATCCGGGTCTCCATAAACCTTCTCTCGAATTGTATTGGCGCCATGTGCGCACAAGTCGCACCCACTAAACAACGGCCTACGCGGTCGGCGAAGCCGTCCGCGCTTCGGCCCCGCAACCTGAATTCGTCCAAGACAGGACCGGCAGCTCCGAGATGGGTTGAGTCGGAGGTGCGGTGGTTCGTATGGTAACGCAAGGATTAACGGTAAAAAAACCAGCGGGTTCTGATTTTGCCCACCTTTATTCGGTCTTCGCAACAACCAGGCAAAGTACAAAGCGTTCTACTGTAGCGCTTCACTCTGTACGAGAACGAATAAAATATAAACGGAATTATTTCTTTTTGTTTAATTGAAACATCATGAAAAAACTACCATATATAATTATTTTTCTACATAATCTCGGGACTACGAAACACATTTTTCCCAACGGTTAAGCAATTTTTTAATTCCGCTATCATAAAATGAAAGCGGCTGTGACAGCAGCCAATCGCTTACGAAGAATTCGACAGAAGAATCGTTGTCAAATCTTTGTCCTACAAGTGCTTCTTTCAGTGGTACAAACAAATGATAATCGCAAGGCCATAGGTCCGGACTCTAGGGAGGATGTTCCATTATAGTCTAGACCAGTTCTTCAATTTTTTGAGTTAAAACAACTGTATGGGGCCGGGTCATTGTCGTGAAGCAGGATAATATTTTGGATTGGAAATCCGCGTTTCCTCCGACAATATTCGCGTTTAGCTTTGTCCAAAAGTTGGCAGTAGTATACGGCGTTCACAATACGACGTTCATGAAAAAATTCACATGCAAAATAACTTTTAAGTAAAAAAATATAGTTGCAAGAACTTTTCAAGCTGAGAGCCGAGTTTTGACTTCAACGAGTACGGATTCACTTTCCTTTTGCCATTCCATACTGGCTTCTTTGGATTCCGGGGTGTAGTGGTGCATTCAAATTTTGTCGCAAGAAACAATTCGGTAAAAAAAAGCTCCCCCGTCTGCCTGATAGTATGTCAATAGCCATTCGCACACCTCCAAATGGTGCCGTTTCTGATTTTCGGTGAGAGGACGAGGGACCCATTTGGCGGAAAATTTTCGAGACGCAAAGTCGTCAGTAATGATTGCCTGAGCACTGCCGAAGCAATTTCCGACCTCAGAAGCAATATCAGCGACAGTTAATCGACGGTTACTCTCGGTAAAGCTGCCAACCAAGCGAATATTCTCCTCTGTCACGTTGGTCCTCGAGCGACGTCGGTGCCCCTTACTTTCAACAGTTTCTCGCTCTTCTAAATATTGTTTGTGCCATTCGTACATCTGAGTCCTCTTAAGCGTATTTTCCCCGAACTGTTTTTCAAGCCTTTTTAATATGTCCGACGGTTTTAAGCCTTCTGCAGTGAGAAATTTAATAATAATTCGTTGTGCAACGGACAAGGGCACCTTCCGCTCTGACTTTGTGATACTGATTAACGGAGCGCTAATGAGAAGTCGCGAAGGGGGGAATCTCCTTCAGGCATCCCCACCTATAACGCTCAGAAACCTGGCCTCTCTCCGTTCGCCACACTGCGGATATAAAAATAATTCCGGTTTATATTTGATTCACCCTTGTATTTGTCAGCATACGCAAAAAGCACCAAAATTTATCAAAAAAATGTGCACATGTATTATAAATAACGATATATAAAAAATATAAATTTATCATTCTCATTTTTTTAATACACTGTACCGTTACTTAAGCAAATCGAGCTTGATAAATTATATCAGAGAATAATAAGTGAGAGAAAAGGAAAAAAATAAAATCAATATTATAAAATGTTTATAGCTTTATATTAACAAATAAGCTTATGATCTACTAATGCAAATGAAGAAAACGAGATCTGTTCAAAAAGTATCGCGAAATTTGTGTTTTTTCAAAAATCATTTATTTATTCATGAATATCTATTTTGTCTTCTTTAAAGTAATCCCCATCAGATATTATACACTTGTACCAACGTTTTTTCCAATCCTCGAAACACTTCAAAAAATTAATTTTTGTGATCTTGTTCAGCTCATCCTTCGATGCCGTCTTTATCTCCTCAATCGTAGCTTAGCGTCGTCCTTTCATGTGCTTCTTCAGTTTCGGGAACAAGAAAAAGTCACAGGGCGCCAGGTCTAAGGAATACGGTGGCTGCGGCATCATTAGTGTGTTGTTTTTGGCCAAAAATTCGCGCACAAGCAACGATGTGTGAGCAGGGGCGTTGGT
>NW_014560114.1:0-385 GCF_001313825.1 Dinoponera quadriceps
TAACGTAAAGAATGGCCAGATTCACTCCACATTAACTTTACTTCGCCTATGACACGCAAACTCGCGTGTTTCGCTCGAATTATGATTTTTTTTACTTTTTCTGGTGAACTAGCGTATTTCGTCGAAAATATTCAAGCCGAAACGTAAATTTTCATTAGTTCATGTGTTCTGATGTAGAATCGTGAGTAACGCTTGCCGGCTGAAATCCTCGATGGTGCCGCATGGAAATAACTTAATAAAGCTGGATATTTCAATCACACTCGCGAATTTGCATCCGTTCATGATTTAACGTAAAGAAACGCAATATTCACTCGACATTAACGTTACTTCGCCTATGACACGCAAACTCGCGAGTTTCGCTCGAATTATGATTTTTTTTACTTTT
>NW_014560114.1:579-808 GCF_001313825.1 Dinoponera quadriceps
AAAGAAAAGCAATATTCACTCGACATTCACGTTACTTCACCTATTACAGGCAAACTCGCGAGTTTCGCTCGAATTATGATTTTTTTTACTTTTTCTGGTGGAACTAGCGTATTTCGTCGAAAAGATTCAAGCTCAAACGTGAATTTTTATTAGGTCAGGTGTTCTGATGTCGAATCGTGAGAAACGCTTCCCGGCTGAAATTCTCGAGGGTGCTGCATGGAAATAACGT
>NW_014560114.1:1162-1687 GCF_001313825.1 Dinoponera quadriceps
TACTTCGCTTATGACACGCAAACTCGCGAGTTTCGCTCGAATTATGATTTCCTTTACTTTTTCTGGTGGAACTAGCGTATTTCGTCGAAAAAATTCAAGCTGAAACGTGAATTTTCATTTGTTCAGGTGTTCTGATGTAGAATCGAAAGAAACGCTTCCCGGCTGAAATTTTCGAGGGTGCTGCATGGAAATAACGTAATAAAGCTGGATATTTCAATCACACTCGCCAATTTGCATCCGTTCACGATTTAACGTAAAGAAACGCAATATTCACTCGACATTCACGTTACTTCGCCTATTACACGCAAACTCGCGAGTTTCGCTCGAATTATGATTTTTTTTACTTTTTCTGGTGGAACTTGCGTATTTCGTCGAAAAGATTCAAGCCCAAACGTGGATTTTCATTAGTTCAGATGTTCTGATGTCGAATCGAGAGAAACGCTTGCCGGCTGAAATTTCGAGGCTGCTGCATGGAAATAACGTAATAAAGCTGGATATTTCAATCACACTCGCCAATTTGCATCC
>NW_014560114.1:1821-2070 GCF_001313825.1 Dinoponera quadriceps
ATTACACGCAAACTCGCGAGTTTCGCTCGAATTATGATTTCTTTTATTTTTCAGGTGAAACTAGCGTATTTGGTAGATAAGATTCAAGCCGAAAAGTGAATTTTCATTAGTTCAGGTGTTTTGATGTCGAATCGAGAGAAACGCTTGCCGGCTAAAATCTCGAGGCTGCCGCATGGGAATAACGTAATAAAGCTTGATATTTCAATCACACTCGCCAATTTGCATCCGTTCACGATTTAACGTAAAGAA
>NW_014560114.1:2339-3102 GCF_001313825.1 Dinoponera quadriceps
CGAAAAGATTCAAGCCGAAACGTGAATTTTCATTTCATTCTAATAGTTCAGGTGTTTTGATGTCGAATCGAGAGAAACGCTTGCCAGCTGAAATCTCGAGGCTGCCGCATGGAAATAACGTAATAAAGCTTGATATTACAATCACACTCGCCAATTTGCATCCGTTCACGATTTAACGTAAAGAATCGCCAGATACACTTCACATTAACATAACTTCGCCTATGATACGCAAACTCGCGAGTTTTGCTCGAATTATGATTTTTTTATTTTTCTGGTGGAACTAGCGTATTTCGTCGAAAGGATTCAAGCCGAAACGTGAATGTTCATTAGTTCAGGTGTTCTGATGTCGAATCGAGAGAAACACTTGCCGGCTGAAATCTCGAGGCTGCCGCATGGAAATAACGTAATAAAGCTTAATATTTCTGTCACACTCGTCAATTTGAATCCGTTCACGATTTAACGTAAAGAAACCCAATATTCACTCGACATTCACGTTACTTCGCCTATTACGCGCAAACTCGCGAGTTTCGCTCGAATTATGATTTCTTTTATTTTTCTGGTGAAACTAGCGTATTTGGTAGAAAAGATTCAAGCCGAAACGTGAATTTTCCTTAGTTCAGGTGTTTTGATGTCTAATCGAGAGAAACGCTTGCCGGCTAAAATCTCGAGGCTGCCGCATGGAAATAACGTAATAAAGCTTGATATTTCAATCACACTCGCCAATTTGCATCCGTTCACGATTTAACGTAAAGAATCGCCAGAT
>NW_014560114.1:3698-3921 GCF_001313825.1 Dinoponera quadriceps
TTATGATTTTTTTTACTTTTTCTGGTGGAACTTGCGTATTTCGACGAAAAGATTCAAGCCCAAACGTGAATTTTCATTTGTTCAGGTGTTCTGATGTCGAATCGAGAGAAACGTTTGCCGGCAGAAATCTCGAGGCTGCCGCATTGAAATAACGTAATAAAGCTTGATATTTCAATCACACTCGCCAATTTGCATCCGTTCACGATTTAACGTAAAGAAATGC
>NW_014560114.1:4045-6392 GCF_001313825.1 Dinoponera quadriceps
GTCGAAAAGATTCAAGCCGAAACGTGAATTTTCATTAGTTCATGTGTTCTGATGTAGAATCGAGAGAAACGCTTGCCGGCTGAAATCCTCGATGATGCCGCATGGAAATAACGTGATAAAGCTGGATATTTCAATTCCACTCGCCAATTTGCATCCGTTCATGATTTAACGTAAAGAATGGCCAGATTCACTCCACATTAACTTTACTTCGCCTATGACACGCAATCTTGCAAGTTTGCCCCCAAGATTGATATTTTTAACGTTTTCTCTTGGAACTACCGTATTTGGTCGTAAAGTTTTATGCGGCAACAAGAATTCGCATTAGTTCTCGTTTTCTGATGTTGAATCGAAAGAAACGCTCGCCGCGTGAAATGCTTTTGGCTGCCGTATGTTAATAACGTAATAAAGCCGCATATTTCAATCTCACTCTTCAGTTTGCATCCGTTCACGATTTAACGTACAGAAACGCAAGATTCACTCGACATTCACGTTACTTCGCCTATTACACGCAATCTTGCAAGTTTGGCCCCAAGATTGATTTTTTGTACCTTTTCCCTTGGAACTACCGTATTTGGTCGTAAAGTTTCATGCAACAACGAGAATTCGCATTAGTTCACGTTTTCTAATGTAGAATCGAGAGAAACGCTCACCGGCTCAAATCCTCGACGCTGACGCATGGAAGTAACGTAATAAAGCTGGATTTTCAATCACACTCGCCAATTTGTATCCGTTTACGATTTAACCTAAAGAATCGCCAGATTTACTCCACATTCACGTTACTTCGCCTATGACACGCAATCTTGCAAGTTTGCCCCCAAGATTGATATTTTTAACGTTTTCTCTTGGAACTACCGTATTTGGTCGTAAAGTTTTATGCGGCAACAAGAATTCGCATTAGTTCTCGTTTTCTGATGTTGAATCGAAAGAAACGCTCGCCGCGTGAAATGCTTTTGGCTGCCGTATGTTAATAACGTAATAAAGCCGCATATTTCAATCTCACTCTTCAGTTTGCATCCGTTCACGATTTAACGTAAAGGAACGCAATATTCACGCCACATTCACGTTACTTCGCGTATTACACGCAATCATGCAAGTTTGACCCCAAGATGGATTTCTTGTACTTTTTCCCTTGGAACTACCGTATTTGGTCGTAAAGGTTCATGCGGCAACGTGAATTCGCATTAGTTCACGTTTTCTGATATTGAATCGAAAGAAACTCTCGCCGCGTGAAATGCTTTTGGCTGCCGCATGTAAATAACGTAATAAAGCCGCATATTTCAATCTCATTCTTCAGTTTGCATCCGTTCACGATTTAACGTAAAGAAACGCAAGATTCACTCGACATTCACGTTACTTCGCCTATTACATGCAATATTGCAAGTTTGGCCCCAAGATTGATTTCTTGTACTTTTTCCCTTGGACTACCGTATTTGGTCGTAAAGTTTCGTGCGGCAACGAGAATTCGCATTAGTTCACGTTTTCTGGTGTAGAAACGAAAAAAACGCTCGCCGCGTGAAATGCTCGAGGTTGCCGCATGGAAATAACGTAATAAAGCTGAATATTTCAATCACTCTCCAGTTTTCAGCCGTTCACGATTTAACGTAAACAAACGCAAGATTCACTCGACATTCACGTTACTTTGCCTATTACACGAAAACTCGCAAGTTTCACTCGAATTATGATTTCTTTTACTTTTTCTGGTGGAACTAGCGTATTTGGTCGAAAAGATTCAAGCCGAAACGTGAATTTTCATTAGTTCACGTTTTCTGATGTAGAATCGAAAGAAACGCTCGCCGGCTGAAATCTTCGAGGCTGCCGCATGGAAGTAACGTAATAAAGTTGGATATTTCAATCACACTCGCCAATTTGCATCCGTTCACGATTTAACGTAAACAAACGCAAGATTCACTCGACATTCACGTTACTTCGCCTATTACACGCAATCTTGCAAGTTTGTCCCCAAGATTGATTTCTTTTACTTTTTCTCTTGGAACTACCGTATCTGGTCGTAAAGTTTCATGCGGCAACGAGAATTTGCACTAGGTCACGTTTTTTGATGTAGAATCGAAAGAAACGCTCGCCGTCTTAAATCATCCAGGTTGCCGCATGGAAATAACGTAATAAACCTGATGTCACGTCCCGGCGCGTTGCGGCCACTGTGAGGGAATGCGGTGCTCCGACGGTCGCACGTGGACTGATCGCTATTTTCGGGTCTAGCGCACCTACGCTGTACTCCCCGGGGACACGCGCGATCAAACGTGGTAACAACGCTATGTTCGAGCGAGGGGTATTAAAAACCGGTTGCGTAATGAAGAGAAATGCTCGCGGGCGGCGAAGAAGGGGGGGG
>NW_014560114.1:6451-6794 GCF_001313825.1 Dinoponera quadriceps
CTCACCTTGTAGGGGGAGAATTGGGCCTCTCTCAGTGTCAACCTGACGTCCGTAGGCGGGTCGTAGCGTGAATCCAGTAGCGGACCCGTAGTTGGCGGTATAAAGCGCTTCGGGACGTGGCGTGGGTTTCCTTCAGTGAAGGGGGAGGAGATGTCGATTCCCCGAATCGAGCTTGCAGAGTTTCAGCTTTCAAGATTTTGTAATATTTGGGACGCGGGTCTCTTGGCAATAACGCACGACGGATTTTGGTCACTTTGAAATCGTCTAAGTTGATTGGTATCGACTTGTACTCGCACGGTTTATTTACACGCGGGGTCAGCGGTTGCGGCGATGGGCACTCCAC
>NW_014560115.1:0-366 GCF_001313825.1 Dinoponera quadriceps
TCGTGGAACTATCGCATTTGGTCGAAAATATTCAAGCGGAAAAGAGAATCCCATCAGTACACGTTTTTTGATGAAATCGAACGGAACGCACGCCGCTTGAAATATTCAAGGCTGCCGCATAGAAATAAAGTAACAAAGCTGAATATTTCAAGCACACTCGCCAGCTTGCATCCGTTACGATTTAACATAAAGAAAGGCAAGATTCACACGACATTTACGTTATTTCGCCTATTACACGCAAACTCGCATGTTTCGTCAGCGGATGGATTTCTTTTATCTTCTCTAATGGAACTAACGTATTTAGTTGAAAATATACAAGCCGAAACGTGAATTTGCATTAGTTCACGTTTTCTGATGTAGAATCGA
>NW_014560115.1:1433-2258 GCF_001313825.1 Dinoponera quadriceps
TTGCATCAGTTCACGTTTTCTGATGTAGAAACGCAAGAAACGCTCGCCGGCTGAAATCTGCGAGGCTGCCGCATGGAAATAACGTAATAAAGCTGAATATTACAATCACACTCGCCAGCTTGCATCCGTTCACGATTTAACGTAAAGAAACGCAAGATTCATTCGACATTTACGTTATTTCGTCTATTACACGCAATCTCGCAAGTTTCGTCAGCTAATGGATTTTTTTTATCTTTTCTCATGGAACTAACGTATTTAGTTGAAAATATTCAAGCCGAAACGTGAATTTGCAACAGTTCACGTTTTCTGATGTAGAAACGCAAGAAACGCTCGCCGGCTGAAATCTGCGAGGCTGCCGCATGGAAATAACGTATTAAAGCTGAATATTACAATCACACTAGCCAGCTTGCATCCGTTCACGATTTAACGTAAAAAAACGCAATATTCACTCGCCATTCACGTTACTTCGCCTATTACACGCAAACTCGCAAAATTCGCCCGTGGATTGATTTCTTTTAACTTTTCTCGTGGACTATCGCATTTGGTCGAAAATAATCTAGCGGAAAAGAGAATTCCCATCAGTATACGTTTTTTGGTGAAATAGCAAGAAATGCACGGCGCTTGAAATATTCGAGGCTGCCGCATAGAAATAACGTAATAAAGCTTAATATTTCAAGCACACTCGCCAGCTTGCATTCGTTTACGATGTAACATAAAGAAAGGCAAGATTCACACGACATTCACGTTACTACGCCTGTTACACCCAAACTCGCAAGTTTCGTCAGCTGATGGATTTCTTTTATCTTCTTTAATGGAACTAACGTA
>NW_014560116.1:0-651 GCF_001313825.1 Dinoponera quadriceps
CAATGGAATAAGTGCTCACATGCCGGTCCGACTCCACGATTTCCATGATTTTTCGACATTTTCGACGATTGGCCTACCAGAGCGTGCCTCATCTTCGACGTCCATATTACCAGAACGGAATCGTTGGAACCACCGCTTTGCTGTTGCATTCGATACTGTATTAGGTCCATAAATAGCACAAATTTTTTGGCCGCCTGCTCCGCCTTTTCACATTGGTCGTAGTGTTACTGAAGAATGTATCGAATTTTCTCTTTTTTTGGTCAAAGCACACAACGGCCTTGACCAAACACAAAACTGTCACAGAACTTTTTTTTTAAGTGTAATGACACCTTTAAATCGACATATAGTATGACCCGATGCGATATATACATCGTGAGATATGGCTCACTAAAGACATCTAGCGGAAAACGCTCAGAACTTTTTACTTCACCTAATATCATATAAAGAGGCTGCTAATTTTATTGGCGGTTAATACCATTCGAATTGGTGCAAAAGTGGATAACGCAGTTTAAAATAAGTCACAATGTCAAAAATTTTTCTAAACGCCGAAAAACACGAGCCACTACATTGTGAGATAATAAGTCGCAAGGCTGTTCCAAATAAATCTACAATTAACTCGGTGACAGGCTCAAAAACGCTCGTTAAAAAGAA
>NW_014560117.1:0-2999 GCF_001313825.1 Dinoponera quadriceps
TTAAGAGATCTTGTATTGTGAGGATATAGGTGTTGCCGGAGGATGTGGTGGGTAGGGGTCCCATGACGTCCATGGAGATTTTCTCGAAGGCTTCTTTGGGTGTGTCCGTTAGTACCATTGGCTGCTTGGTCTTGGTTCGTACCAATTTCTTTAGCTGGCAATTCCGGCAGTTACGTATAAAGTTTTGTATGTCGCTTTTGAGTTTAGGCCATTGGTATTTTCCTTTTATTCGTAGGTAGGTTTTCGTGATACCTTTATGTCCGCCTATCGTGCTTGCGTGATGTTCTTCGATGATTCTGGTTCTGTCTGACGGGGGAGGGATCTGGATTTTATTAGTGCAGAAGAGGATCTTGGTCGGAATGTCTTCGAAATGGGTTTTAATTAGGGTTTCGATTGTAGGGAAAGGTATGTCTTCGATGTTGGTTTTGCATAAGGAAATGGACGGGAGGTTGAGTTCCAGACAGATATTCTTCAAGCATCGTATAGTTTCTTGTAAAATCTCGATGTCGATCTGGGTGGTTGGACGTTCCTTGATTATCATGAGGATCGTTGTTGTGCTTTTGTCCGATATAACGCGCGCTCTTCCTAGCGTGGCATCGGATAGGGTAGGCAACAGGTTATGATCCTTCAGTAGTTGGGCTCCTTGGTCGCAAGGGTCGCCCTTTTGCGTAACGAACACGACTCTAGCGTCNTCGATGTTGGTTTGCATAAGGAGATGGACGGGAGGTTGAGCTCCAGACAGATATTCTTCAAGCATCGTATAGTTTCTTGCAAAATCTCGATGTCGATCTGGGTGGTTGGACGTTCCTTGATTATCATGAGGATCGTTGTTGTGCTTTTGTCCGATATAACGCGCGCTCTTCCTAGCGTGGCATCGGATAGGGTAGGCAACAGGTTATGATCCTTCAGTAGTTGGGCTCCTTGGTCGCAAGGTTCGCCCTTTTGCGAACACGACTCTAGCGTCCTTTCTTGTTATGAAATTATCCTTGATTTCGAGCGTGTTGCCCGTTGGGAACCGGTAGGGTTCATTAACTTAGTCGAATATTTCGTCGTCCGTGCTGCTCGGGCTATCCGACGTGCTGCTCGCGTCGTCTTGTTCTAGGTGCTCTTCGTCTAGATCATTACTGTTGAAGTTGTTGGCGTTCTCATTGTCTGGGTTGTTATGTGCGACGTCGATCTCTGGACTAGGTGGATTNATCGATCTCTGGACTAGGTGGGTTTCTGTCACGGATGCGATTGGAGAATAGGGATTCTTCGGAGTCAGAGGATTCGTGGTTAGTTGTGAGAGGCAGTAAGTTTGGACAAGGTGGATTCCTGGAAAGGGCATCGGCGTTCCCATTGATTTTGCCGGCCTTGTAAACTACCTCGTACTCTAAGAGTTTAAGTCGCCATCTAACTAAACGCGAACTTTGATCCTTTACGGAATGCAACCATACCAACGGTCTGTGGTCCGTAACTAATTTAAACTGACGGCAGTATAAGTATGGACGGAAATGTTGTATGTTGTATACGATAGCTAAGAGTTCCTTTTCTATGGTTGAATAGTTTTGTTCAGCTGGATTTAGTAATCGTGATGCGTATGCTATTGGAAGATCTTTACTTATTTCTCCCTGACTGAGTATTCCGCCTATCGCGTCTCCTGATGCATCTGTAGTTATTACGAATGGTTTCGTGAAATCTGGGTACTGTAGAATTGGGTCCGTACATAAAATGTCTCGCAAGGAGGTGAAGGATTGTTCCTGGGCATATTTCCATTCGAAAGTGGTATCCTTTTTCAATAAATTTGTTAATGGCTTTGCTATTTTTGAGAAGTTCGGTATAAATCGTCTATAATACCCTGATAGCCCTAAAAACTGCTTCACATTCTTGGAGTTAATGGGTCGAGGAAAGTTCTTGACTGCTTCTATTTTCTTAGGGTCCGGTTTTACCCCTGATTCACCTATTATATGTCCTAAATATGTGACCTCTTTGCGTAAAAACTCACATTTATCCGGTTGTAATCTTAGATTGGCGGCGCGTAATTTTTCAGCCAATTTTGTGAATTTTGCAAAATGTTCTTCAAGTGAGCTCGCGTATAAAACTATGTCGTCTAAATATACAAATAATTCGATGCCCTGTAGACCCGTTAGAATTTGGTCCATAAGCCGTTGGAATGTGGCTGGCGCGTTTTTTAGACCGAAGGGCATTCTATTAAATTGGTAATGACCGTACGGGGTCGAGAAAGCGGTTTTAGGCGCGTCTGATTTATCCATTTCAATCTGGTGGAAGCCAGATGCTAGGTCGAATACGCTGAAATATTTGGCGCTACCAAGCTGATCTAGAATTTCAGTTATGTTTGGGAGCGGATAGGCATCGCCTACAGTTTTCTCATTCAGTGCCCTATAGTCGATTACCATCCTCCATCTCTTGTTTCCCTGAGAATCCGTCTTTTTCGGCACAATCCACAGGGGAGAGTTGTATGGTGAATTAGAAGGTTCTANAAATACGCTGAAATATTTGGCGCTACCAAGTTGATCTAAAATTTCGGTTATGTTTGGGAGCGGATAGGCATCGCATACAGTTTTCTCATTCAGTACCCTATAGTCGATCACCATCCTCCATCTCTTATTTCCCTGAGAATCCGTCTTTTTCGGCACAATCCACAAGGGAGAGTTGTATGGTGAATTAGAAGGTTCTATGGTTCCGTTATTTAGGAGATCTTGCANTTGCACTTGTCTGTTAATTTCTTCCTTGTGAATTGGCGGAAAACGATATTGTTTAGTATTAATAGGAAGTTTGTCGGTCGTGATGATTTTATGTTGGATCGCGTTTGTGAATCCTAGCTTTTCGTCTGGCAAGCGGAAAATGTCGCTATGGTCCCTCAGAATTTTCTCTACGTGGTTCGCTTCTATATTATTCAAATGATCGAAGCGCAGGAGGCCTTTTAGTTTTTCGTATCTTAAGTCTCTTTGTCCCGAAGGATGGGCTTTGTCGCTGCCCGAGGAATTTGAGATACAGAG
>NW_014560118.1:0-496 GCF_001313825.1 Dinoponera quadriceps
ATATAAGGAAAGGTATAATAATCCGCTTGGAGGCCGACTTGAAAAAGAATTTACCGGGGAAAACAAAACATCAACTCCAAGAGCTCTCATGGTATCGGATAATCGTCTCAGGCATGCTTCTATGTTGGAGCATCCTTCAAACAATTCGGTGCTATCGCTCGGAACTTGAAGATGTGTATTATAAATTACATTTGAACGGCAACACAAGATTGAATTATAACTGTAATTATAATTCATATAAAATGAATATCAATAGCCATGTAAAGAACTTTGAGGAGTATAATAAGAGCATCGTAAAATTTCAATAAACAATTTAAACGAAGAGGGAAAACAACGAATTAGCGAAATGTGTGTAAAGTGTCGTGCATACGATACATTGCATCGGTGTTAGAATATCGATAGTTATAACAGTGATGTACCTTTTGCGCAACATTTTATACATCCTTCGCTTATTTGTACTATTCTTTTTCTAACAATTCATTGAAATCCTTTTATA
>NW_014560119.1:0-899 GCF_001313825.1 Dinoponera quadriceps
ACTTTTGTGGTTTCCCAAAAAGTTTTCAACCACTTTCTTAAAGCTTAGCTATGCAGCTTGTTCTTTCTCATTCATAGTATCAACGAATGATTCATCTCTTAACAACTTACGAATTTGAGGCCCATCAAAGATACCTTCTTTTATTTTTGCACTAGATAGAGCTGGAAATTGTTCGATCAAATAAGCAAAACATTGTCCTTCTTTATCCAATGCTTTTACAAGTTGTTTCATCAACCCGAGTTTAATGTGCAAAGAAGGAAGTAAAATCTTTGATGGCTCAACCAAGGGTTTATAAATGACGTTGTGAGACCCAGTTTTTATTGAATCGCGAGCTGGTCAATCTTTTTTGGTGTAATGATTATTGCGATCTCGACTGTCCCACAAGCATAGGAAGCATGGAAACTTCGTAAAACCAGATTGCTAGCCCAGAACAATTGTGAAGATCTTCAGATCGCCACAAATCTGCCAATTGTGTTCAGCATATTTAATNATTTTGATATTTTGATATTTTTCTTTGAATGTTACTGAATGGGCTGTAGGTACTGGAGCATATATATTTGTATTACGTAACAACACTGCTTTGAGGCTTCGTTTAGAGGAATCTATGAACAATCTCCAATCGTTGGATTCGTATATTTTTTTTCTCAATTCATTCATGAGGCCATAAACATCATTACAGTACACCAAGTCTTCTTCCTCGCTGAAATACTTCCGGAACGCTTCTTCTCTATTACGATAAAATGTAACGTTTGTTCCTCTGGACAGCATATTTCTTTCTTTCAGTCTCGAAGCTAATAATTCCGCTCCATTTTTCGGCAATCCAAGCTCTCTGATTAAATTATTCAGATCGTGTTGATTGAAAAGTTGCGGTGTAGTATTCTTTTTCCTTAGTAAATATT
>NW_014560120.1:0-954 GCF_001313825.1 Dinoponera quadriceps
GAGGAGAAATATTAAAACGGTAACAAAGAAAAAGGTAAAATTGGTGAAAACTTTGGATCCGTCGTTGCCTACGCCTGAGAAAAGTCCGCCAATAATTAATCCCAAGAATATGTAAAAATATATCTTCAAGTAGATGAAATTCTATGAACACATATAGAAATGGTTCATTTGTTCGTTTGTTTTGATAGTTTCGTGGACTAGTGTTATAAAAATGTTGATTTATGAGAATCTTGAATTTTCGCCGAGGCCAGCTGTTTCTCTTTTATTCGAGATATAATTATCACAGCAAACACCAACTAACAGTAATATAACGTCAATTTTATAATTTCCCATTCAATAATGTAAATGCAATATAACACAAATATTATATAACAGTTACATTGCTGAGTGGGAAATTATAATATTCATGTTATGTTACTGTTAGCTATGTTTGTTCCAATATCATACAATATTGAATTTCGTAAATGTTACCAATTTATGGACCTCCTTTGTGCTCCGTTGTTAATTAACATTTGNTTTAATCTTACTCTGTCTCGATAGAGCTACAACAACATTCTCTTCACTAGAATGCTAAACTGATCGAACCATAATGCCCTCGGATTCCTCCTCTCAAAGTCGAATTCCTGCACTAATCGTTTAATCGGCAAAATCGGTGCCTTTATTTCCACACAATCGATCATTCGTTCAAGTCGGACCCGTAATCGCCCGATGAGATTTCTATCACTGAAATGCCGTTTGTTAACTTAATAATATTAAATGATAATTCCGTACGTATATTTAAGCACAATTTCATTATTTTGATTTTTTCAACTAAGCGCAAATTAAAAAAATTTTGTAAATACGCGCAATCAAAATATTCAAATCCCTTTTCTCTTTGTTTTTTCTCTGAAAAATGTTAAACATTTTCATGAATGATAAAAGTAAAACGCTTATTAATAAACAAACGTGACACTT
>NW_014560121.1:0-4613 GCF_001313825.1 Dinoponera quadriceps
CCCGCACCGCCACCCACGAATTCAACTCCCTCGTTGGTTTATCCAACCCTTTCTTCTCTTCATGCCCTTCGAGTCCTCTCCCAACGAAATCCCCACGTGTTCATACCCAAGTAGAGTGCCCATCGCCGCAACAGCTGACCCCGCGTGTGAATAAGCCATTCGAGTACAAGTTGATACCGATCGACTTGGACGACTTCAAAGTGATCAAGATCCGTCGTGCGTCATCGCCAAGGGATCCGCGTCCCGAATATTACAAGATCTTGGAAGCTGAAACTCTGCACGCTCTTTTCGGGGAATCGACATCTCCTCCCCCCTCACTGAAGGAACTCCGCGCCACGTCCAGAAGTGCTTTATACCGTCAACTACAGGTCCGCCACTGGATTCACGCTACGACCCGCCTGCGGACGTTAGGTTGACGCTGAGAGAGGCCCAACTCCCCCCTCTACAAGGTGAGTACCTTCCAAATTTCTTAAAACACACGTAAACCCCCCTNGCCAAGGGATCCGCGTCCCGAATATTACAAGATCTTGGAAGCAGAAACTCTGCACGCCCCTTTCGGGGAATCGACATCTCCTCCCCCCTCACTGAAGGAACTCCGCACCTCGTCCAGAAGTGCTTTATACCGTCAACTACGGGTCCGCCACTGGATTCACGTTACGACCCGCCTGCGGACGTTAGGTTGACGCTGAGAGAGGCCCAACTCCCCCCCCCCTACAAGGTGAGTACCTTCCAAATTTCTTAAAACACACGTAAATCCCCCTTCCTCGCCACCCGCGAGTTTTTTCTCTTCATTACGCAACCGGTTTTTAATACCCCCCGCTCGAAGTTCGCGCCGTTACCACTTTTGATCGCGCGTGTCCCCGGGGAGTACCGCGTAGGTGCGCTAGACCCGAAAATAGCGATCAGTCCCCGTGCGACCGTCCGAGCACTGCATTCCCCCTCAGCGGCCGCGACATGCCGGGACGTGACAGCGGAAACGAGAATTCGCATGAGTTCATGTTTTCTGATGTAGGATCGGAAGAAACGCTCGCCGGCTGAAATCCTCGAGGCTGCCGCATGGAAATGACGTAATAAAGCTGAATATTTCAATCACACTCGCCAGTTTGCATCCGTTCACGATTTAACGTANGACATTCACGTTACTTCGCCTATTACACGCAAACTCGCAAGTTTCGCTTGAAGATTGATTTCTTGTACCTTTTCTGGTAGAACTAGCGTATTTTGTCGAAAAGATTCAAGCCGAAACATGAATTTTTATTAGTTCACGTTTTCTGATGTAGAATCAAAAGCAACTCTCGCCGGCTGAAATTCTCGAGGCTGCCGCATGGAAATAACGTAATAAAGTTAAATATTTCAATCACAATCTTCAGTTTGCATTCTTTCACGATATAACATAATGAAACGCAAGATTTACTCGATATTCACGTTACTTCGCCTATTACAAGCAAACTCGCGAGATTTGCAAGCAGATTGATATCTTTTATCTTTTCTGGTGGATCTAGCGTGTTTGGTCGAAAAGATTTGAGCGGAAAAGAGAATTCGCATCAGTTCATGTTTTCTGATGTAGAATCGAAAGAAACGCTCGCCGGCTGAAATCCTCGAGGCTGCCGCATGGAAATAACGTAATAAAGCTGAATATTTCAATCACACTCGCCAGTTTCCATCCGTTCACGATTTAACGTAAAGAAACGCAAGATTCACTAGACATTTACGCTACTTCGCCTATTACACACAAACTAGCAAGATTCGCAAGCAGATTGACTTCTTTTACCGTTCCTCATGGAACTAGCGTATTTGGTCGAAAAGATACAAGCCGAAACGTTTATTTTCATTAGTTTACGTTTTCTGATGTAGAATTGAAAGAAACGCTCGTCGGCTGAAATCCTCGTGGCTGCCACATGGAAATAACGTAATAAAGCTGAATATTTCAATCACAATCTTCAGTTTGCATTCTTTCACGATATAACGTAATGAAACGCAAAATTCACTCGATATTCACGTTACTTCGCCTATTAGAAGCAAACTCGCAAGTTTCTCCAGCGGATTGACTTCTTTTACCTTTTCTCGAGGAATTAGCGTATTTGGTCGAATAGATTTAAGCGGAAACGAGAATTTGCATCAGTTCACGTTTTCAGATTTAGAATCGAAAAAACGCTCGCCGCTTGAAATCCTCGAAATTGCCGCATAGAAATAAAGTAATAAAGCTGAATATTTCAATCACAATCTTTAGTTTGCATTCTTTCACGATATAACGTAATGAAACGCAAGATTTACTCGATATTCACGTTACTTCGCCTATTAAAAGCAAACTCGCAAGATTTGAAAGCAGATTGATATCTTTTATCTTTTCTGGTGGATCTAGCGTGTTTGGTCGAAAAGATTTGAGCGGAAACGAGAATTCGCATCAGTTCATGTTTTCTGATGTAGAATCGAAAGAAACGCTCGCCGGCTGAAATCCTCGAGGCTGCCGCATGGAAATGACGTAATAAAGCTGAATATTTCAATTACACTCTCCAGTTTGCATCCGTTCTCGATTTAACGTAAAGAAACGCAAGATTCGCTCGACATTCACGTTACTTCGCCTGTTACACACAAACTCGCAAGTTTCGCCCTCTGAGTGCTTTCTTTTACTTTTCCTAGTGAAACTAGCGTATTTGGTTGAAAAGATTCAAGCCGAAACGTGAATTTGCACTCGTTCACATTTTCTGATGTAGAATCGGGAGAAACGCTCGCCGACTGAAATCCTCGAGGCTGCCTCATGGAAATAACGTAATAAAGCTGAATATTTTAATCCCACTCTCTAGTTTGCATCCGTTCACGATTTAACATAAAGAAACGCAAGATTCACTAGACATTCACGTCACTTCGCCTATTACATGCAAACTAGCAAGTTTCGCCCGCAGATTTATTTCTTTTAACTTTTCTCTTGGAACTGTATAGTGAAAAATGTAGAATTTTCTACCGAATAAGCATCAATTACGGGAAGTTTTGATTTATTTTTTTTATTTAAAGTAATCTGCTGCTGAGGCGCATCGTTCGCTTGTAGAAGTTTACGGTAATGCTTCTTTAAGTGAGAGAAGTTGTCGTGGGTGGTTTCAAAAGTTTAAACACGGCGAGTGAGACGTGGAAGATAAAGAACGCGAAGGAATGCCAGTAAAGTTTGAAGACGCTGAGTTAAAGGCATTATTGGACCAAGACTCATGCCAAACTCAGGAGCAGCTCGCAGAAAACTTGGGAGTGTCTCTACAAGCGATTTCAAACCGTCTCAAGACCATTGATACTGTACAAAAGCAAAGAAATTGGGTTCCGCATGAACTCAAACCCAGAGACGTTGAACGCCGACTTTTCACGTGCGAACAACTTCTCCAAAGTCAAAATCGGAAGAGTTTTTTGCATTGAATAGTGACGGGGGATGAAAAGTGGATTCACTACGAAATCCGAAAGCGTGGGAAATTGTAGGGTAAGCCCGGCAATGCACCAACTTCAATGGCCAAACCGAATATTCATGGCAAGAAGCTAATGTTGTGCATCTGGTGGAATCAGCTCGGAGTAATCTATTACGAGCTACTCCAGCCTAACGAAACTATCACAGATGAACGTTATCAACATCAAATGATACAATTAAGCCAAGAATTGAAGCTGAAACGCCCCCAATATGCCAAAAGACATGATAAAATGATTTTTCAGCACGACAACGCTCGGCCACATGTTGCAAAAGTCGTCAAGGATACTTTGAAAGTTTTACAATGGGATGTCTTACCTCATCCGCCGTATTCAACAGACATTGCTCCTTCAGACTACCACTTGTTCCGGTCGATGGCTCATGCCCTGGTCGAGCAGCACTTCACTTCTTACAGAGAAGCCAAAACTTGGGTCGATTCATGGGTAGCCTCAAAAGATGAAGAGTTTTTTCGACGTGGCATCCGAATGCTACCAGAAAGATGGCACAAAGTAGTATATAGTGACGGACAATATTTTGAATAAAATGTAACGTATATTTTTTCTACAATAAATTGATAATTTTTATTTAAAAAAGGCCGGAAACTTATTTGTATTACCAATATTTAATTTATTTTAATTTATTTATATATATATTTATTTATTTCTCTATTTACTTTTTCCATGCCGCCTTCGGAGCGTACCCAACATAACATGAGAGAGCCGTGGTCAAAGTGGCGTCAGAATGAGATCTGGACGAGGTCACGATGAGGTCAGGATGGGTCCAGGATGAATTAGGTTATCGGGTTTTCGGAAAAATGATATTTGTGACGTACGTCGCGCAGGCAGGGAATACATTATTAGAGTGTGAAAAGTGAAGTGGTAGCTTCCCCCCCCCCCCCCCCCCNTGTTCTCTCGCCCGTATCTCGTAAACCATTGTTGAGGTAAGGTTGGTGTCTGAGGGGACGTTGCAGCCTTGGGAAGCGCAATCATTCGCACTCACCCCGCCCTTCCAACACTTCCCGTTGAAACGCTGTATTTCTTGAAGTTTCGTTTTTGGAATGGAGAACGTCTCACAACTCTGCAACGACTGCGAATAATATATCGGGAGTGCGGAGACCGACATCCCTTTCTTCAGGCTTTCTAACGAACACAGCCCCGCCCCCCTATCATCA
>NW_014560122.1:0-1026 GCF_001313825.1 Dinoponera quadriceps
CGACCACATACCGACGCAAGACCCCTTCTCAGAAGACAGTCACGCGTTGGATTCATTTATAACTGACATTAATAGGCAACTACTAAAAGAAGCTAGGGACTTGATACCGACCTTCGACGGCTCCAGTGAAGAGAGCCTCAAGGAATTCTTACGCGCCTGCAATTACGCCTACGCTTTGATATACCCCTCGGAAGAAATCGCGTTAACTATGACAATAACCTGCACAAAAGTGAAGGGATTGGTCCCTACAGAAATGGAAAACAGAGAAGTGACAACTTATCGACAATTGGAAGAAATACTAGAGGCTTGTTATTCGAGAAAGAGGTCAACTACTCGACTACAACGCGAATTTAATTTTTTGGGGCAAAAGCCCGGAGAAGACGCGCGAGACTACGGAAAGAAAGTTGATAAACTAACAGCAGAATTATATAAGTCAGCCAGTACCAAAGGTACATTGTACGCCCCTTCAGATAAAAGAGCCATACACGAATACATAATATCTCAAGCATTAATAAATTACCAACTTTGGTTAAACGACACGCTGCAAACAATAGTACGATCCCGAGCTCCCGCTACGCTAGCCGAAGCAATCGCCGGAGCTATGGAGGAAGAAAACGTGAAAGGACTAACGAGTCACTATAATTACCGGGAAACTGCATTCCCATATAACAGTCGCCCAACGACATATCCGCATAGTAGAGAAAACGCCAGGCCCCCGACGTGTCAAAAATGCGGTAAAACAGGACACCTAGGGAAGGATTGTCGTACCAGACGTTACGCGAACCGATTTGCCCTACCAACAACCAGTGAACGCCCTCGCGTAAACGCGATGGAAAAATATTGCACACACTGTAAAAAGGTAGGACATACTTGCGACGAATGCTGGAAGCTGCATGGAAGGCCGACCGAACGAGCTGCACTCTCCGACCGCCGCGAAAGGCGACAATATACAAATACCGCCTCAGCAGACAGGCAAGGAATGAACCAAAGAGGCCCATCTAATGAAGGCAAAAACAAAAACGAGAG
>NW_014560123.1:0-448 GCF_001313825.1 Dinoponera quadriceps
GGCTTGAAAATTTTCGACTAAACACGCTAGTTCCATGAGAAAAGGTATAAGAAATCCATCAGCAGACGAAACTTGCGAGTTTGCGTGCAATAGACGAAATAACGTAAATGTCGAATGAATCTTGCGTTTCATACGTTAAATCGTGAACGGATGTAAACTGACGTGTGTGATTGAAATATTCTGCTTTATTACGTTATTTCCATGCGGCAGCATCGCAGATTTCAGGCGGCGAGCGTTTCTTTCGATTCAACATCAGAAAACGTGAACTAATGCAAATTCACGTTTCGGCTTGAATCTTTTCGACTAAACACGTTAGTTCCATGAGAAAAGGTATAAGAAATCCATCAGCAGACAAACTTGCGAGTTTGCGTGAAATACACGAAATAACGTAAATGTCGTATGAATCTTGCGTTTCTTAACGTTGAATCGTGAACGGATGTAAGCTGGC
>NW_014560124.1:0-2386 GCF_001313825.1 Dinoponera quadriceps
GGAAAAACATGTTTAGGCGCGGGAGTGACGAACCGTGGGGTCCTTATCTTTATTGACATACACACATTTACACACACAAACACACAAACACACAAAGAGGTGTAAATCCGACCGTACAACCTCCACCTTGGGTAATGCTAATGCCGGCGGTACCGTAACTTTCAACCCTCATAACTCGAAAAGTACTGATTAAAAAAACGTTTNTTTGGAAAGCTCTCGAGGTAAGCTACAAGAATATGCATTGAAAAATGGGGGTTTCTATTTAAGAAATTAAAGGTGACCTTCACGTGATCTTCAAACGACTATCCAAGGTCAAACCAATGACACCATCTTATGTGCCCCTCGAAGTCACAAAACTTTTGTCTGAAACATTTTTCTTTAAAATGTCGCGTTTACGAAAAAATCGGGTGAGACAAGTGGTCTGGGACACCCTGTATATGCATATATAAAAATAAACAACAAAACAATTAAAAAGTAAAAATTAATAAGAGTAATTTTCCAAAAAATATTAGACTTAAAAACTGGCACTTGGCGTGTCAGAATAGCAATTTAACACGTATTAAAAATATTAGTCTTTATTTAATTGTTATTAACTCCTGCGTTAGCGTTCTTAAAATAAGAATATTGTTTAGTTAACTAATTAAAAAATAAGGGCACGTACTGGAATAATGTTTTATTTGTATTTAGCACTTTTTCTGTATAATAATTGGGACTGAGTCGAATGGAATCGTTCTGGGCGTAAAAATTCTTTTAAAGTTCTAACTTAAATTAATCAAAATCAAAGAATATTTCAATTGGTTTCCGACGTATGTGTTTAATGTCGGTTCGACATCAATTCGATGAATCATTTCTTGCTAGAAATTATTTAAATATTAATGAAAAAAAATTGCTAAATAACTCTGTGCTACGCAGTAACTTTCGTAATTCTTTATAATTTTTTAATATCGCGCTTATTGGTTGATCAATTTTCTTACATCAATATTTAAATTATTATTGTAACAGTTTAGGAAATAACAAAGAATTTTCTATTAAAATGAACGAATCCAATTTGCATGAACGCTCGGACAACTAAATCCAGATACCCTGATTATTAATACGAGGTCTGTTCAAAAAGTATCACAAATTTTGAATTTCCGCGTGTTACGCATATTCGATTTTCGATTTTTTTGTGGCGTTATGTTGGTACTCATGTCCCTCACATATGCCGACAAATTCGGCCATTTCTAATATTCAGTTTATCTTTGACAGCTATTTTGCTCGGACGTGTTTTGGCTCGTCTTCGATTTTTGTTTATTCCATAAAATGGATCAAAGAATCTATATCAAATTTTGTGTGAAAAACAAAATTAAGTGCGCGGACGCATTCCGAATGTTGACTGTGCCATATGGTGAAGTTACCTTGGACCGAAGCAACGTTTATTGCTGGTACAAAATGTTCTGAGAGGGCCGAGAAGATGTGAACGACGAAGAGAGTGCCGGACGCACGAGCACGTCAACAACAGACGAAAACATTGATGAAATGAAGAAAATAGTACTGGCCAATCGCCGAATCACCGTTAGAGAAGTTGCTGAGGACCTAAACATATCGATTGGCTCATGCCATTCGATTTTTACTAATGATTTGGGCATGAAACGGGTCGCCGCAAAATTCGTACCAACGCCCCTGCTCACACATCGTTGCTTGTGCGCGAATTTTTGGCCAAAAACAACACACTAATGATGCCGTAGCCACCGTATTCCCCAGACCTGGCCACCTGTGACTTTTTTTTGTTCCCGAAACTGAAGAGGCACATTGAAAGGACGACGCTACGCTACGATTGAGGAGATAAAGACGACATCGAAGAATAGCTGAACAAAATCACAAAAAATAATTTTTTGAAGTGCTTCGAGAATTGGAAAAAACGTTGGCACAAGTGTATAATATGTGATGGGGATTACTTTGAAGAAGACAAAATAGATATTCATGAATAAATAAATAATTTTTGAAAAAAACACAAAATTCGCGATACTTTTTGAACAGACCTCGTAAATAGAAAATTATTACTCTTATAAAATTAATATTTCTAATATAACTTAATAATATTGTAATTTATTATATTTTTAATTTACATATTACACATATTGTACATTGTTTATTAAGTGACATATCTTATTTTGTTATTTGTATTCAATATTATAATTCATACTTATATGTATTGTTAATAATTTCAAGTGTAACAAAATACATCACGCTGCGTATAATAATAAATGGTACTATGTGGATCCAAGAATTGCAAAAGGCTTGTTACCTATATTGATAAGAGGTTCTAAACCAGTTTTACTCACGGCTGGAAAAGTATTTCCTATGAAAATGGCTACCTTTTGTAGTGTAAGATACTATATTTTTG
>NW_014560125.1:0-1106 GCF_001313825.1 Dinoponera quadriceps
GTTCAAATGTGGGCCTCGATGCATTTCAGGCAACGATTGTGTCGACAGACTTGCAAAGGAATCTTTCGATATTGATACATGCGCGAATTTTTCGGTTTCGGTTTGATTTTTTTTTTAATACGCATTTGGGTCCCACTCTTTCCCTTTTGATTAATATAACCTAACCCGAAGCCTCACTTTTTGTCTGTAAGAGTGGATAGTACAATAATAAATAATCAATAGTAGGTGATTTATGTAAAGGTCATTTACCTGAGGATAAAAAATAATGTATCCTTGAGTGAGTATCCTTCTAACTTACCTGATGGAGATGGAGATGAAGAAACGTTGACACAACGAACTGTCGTTGATGCACCAACAACTAACATCAGGAGAGTCAATGTATGATAAAATTATTTGGAGAAAGTTCAATGAGTCATTCAAACCATGCGTAAACTCCAAAATTGCATCAATATGAATTGTTGGCGCACTGCCTAAAGTTAACAGGCCTTTTTTCCGAATTTTAAGCCAAAATAAACCATCTTCCACACCATCATAACACGACCTCAACATTACCTCAACATGACCTCTACATGACTTCAACATGACCTCAACATGACCTCAACATGACCTCCACATTACCATAACATGACCTCAACATGACCTCGACATGACCTCAACATGACCACAACATAATCTCGACATGACCTCAACATGACCTCGACATGACCTCGACATGACCTCGACGTGACCTCGAAATGACCTCGACATGACCTCGACATGGCCTCGACAGGACCTCAATATGACCTCGACATGACCACATGTCCTCGACATAAGCTCGCCATGACCTCGACATGACCTCTACATTACCTTATTATTTTATTAAAACAAAACAGATCTATGTAGCATGTAATTTGTTTAAGCAAATTCATAAAAGTTATAAACGATTAGAAATTACATGTACTTCTCAATCAGTTACGTCAGTAATGTTTACATATTTCGATTCCTTATTCAATTACGCATAAATGAGTGAAAAAAAAGTTGGTAACTCGCAATAGGTTGGTAACTCGCAATAACAACGATCATTTGTTTACATCGACGCGCAGCGGCGCGAACTGGACGCGATTATA
>NW_014560126.1:0-475 GCF_001313825.1 Dinoponera quadriceps
AATCACCATGGGAACCGGCACCTTCGTAGACGTTAACACAGGACGAGAGCCGCACGTGATATTAAAGGTAATTTCGAGGGGGAAATCGAGGAACTACGAGGATAAAAATCGAGAGATCGTTTGCAGGCCTTTATCCGGTGGTCGGGTGGCGAATCAAGAATGAACTGGTTTATGTCGCGGAAGGATCCGCGAACGATACCGGTGTATTAGTCGAGTGGGCCAGAGAGATAGGTGATTCATCAGCTTACGAATTAACGCGAAGAATTCGCGACAGTCCCTCCTACTTGGAAGTTTTTTGAGGGGAGCGCGAGCGAGCGCTGCGAAGAGACCCTGCTTCAGCTGTTGTTGAACTTGATTTTAATCATGTCATTGTTATAGGACTCGTGACTGACATCAAGGAGATCGCTGACATCGCAAAAGAAGTTCAGGACTCTGACGGAGTATACTTTATACCGGCATTCAGCGGCCTTCAGGT
>NW_014560127.1:0-448 GCF_001313825.1 Dinoponera quadriceps
ATGCTCCCCTTCAATGTACTCCCCTCCCCTCGCAACACACCGTTCCATTTGTTGTTTTTATTAGTCAAAGCAATGCTGGAAGTCTTCTTTTGTAAGTGTATTTAGGAGCTCCGCCGATTTTCGTTTCACCTCTTCCATCGACTCGAACCGGGTTCCTTTTAAGACAGATTTGATTTTTGGAAACAGGAAAAAGTCACAGGGTGCTAAATCAGGCGAGTACGGCGCGTATTCGAGCACTGGAATGCCTCTAGCGGCTAAATAACGCTTCACAGATAGCGCGTTATGGGCAGGTGCATTGTCCTGGTGCAAGATCCACGACTTGTTTTTCCACAACTCCGGCCGTTTCTTACGAACTCGCTCTCGCAGTGTTACCAAAACTTTCAAATAGTAAGTTTGGTTTACAGTTTGACCCTCTGGAACCCATTCAGTCATTACGATGCCGTTGATT
>NW_014560128.1:0-1493 GCF_001313825.1 Dinoponera quadriceps
TGTGAAAAGGGATTTAGTAGCTTTCCCCCCTCTATTTTTGTTCATTCGCTCGTATCTAGTAAACCATTTGTGAGGTAAGTTTGGTGTCTGAGGGGACGTTGCTGCCTTGGGAAGCGCAATCATTCGCACTCACCCCGCCCTTCCAACACCTCCCGTTGAGCCGCTGTATTTTTGGAAGTTGCGTTTTTGGAATGGAGAACGTCTCACAACTTTGCCACCATTGGTAATAATATATCGGGGGTGCGGGGATCGACGCCCCTTTCTTCAGGCTTTCTAACGAACACAGCCCCACACCCCTAACATCACTCGTTCGAAAGTTGCAGCCGGTTTCCATTAAGAACCTTAAGGTCATTCTTGCATTCGGACATCTAATTCTTCACAAATCGAAGTATTATATATTTTCTTGTAACCTATTTATTTATGTTATTTATTTTTACCTTGCTATTGAATCTTTTCTAAGTTTTTTAGAAACTTCTATTCTGTTTTTTCGCTCTTTCTAAACTTTACTCTTTTTGTTGCTTCATTTTTTATCATTAATTCGTGACAGATGTAAAACGAATACTTATGCATCTTCTATTTATTGCTTTTTTTCTAAGTTTTCTTTCCTCATTTTTTTTTTGATTTTCTTCTGCTTCTTGGTTCTTTTTCATTTTTAAGTTTTTGTAGCTTAATATTTTTAATGATTCGTGGTATATGTGTAAAACGCCTGCGTAACCTTCTTTTTATTCTTGCATTATTTAAGTACATTTCTCGGCTTTTTTTTTTTTAGACCCTTTCGATTTTGGCCCAAATGGCATAATTTTGACGTTCAATTTGAATCAATACCCAACAATGAAATCGAGCCAAGAATTTTTTAAAATAACTGAACGCTATGTTTTTGAGGGTGCTCTTTCGAATGGGGGTAGTTAGAAATAAAAAAAAATTTTTAAGAATGGAAGATTCGAAAATAAAATAAAGAAACGTGTTTTTTCCATCCGTTATCTTGTTAAAAACGAATTTTCGACATCTGTAAATTTTTTTATACTTCTCAAACTGGTTTAGATGGTGGAATAATGGTTTAAAATTTGATTTGGTATTGTCAGATGTGACTTGAAAATTTTTTGGTGAAGAAAAATAGCGGCCTAAGTGAGAAATTGTGTTTTTCTAATTGACGAATATTTCTCTAAAAATCTATAGACTTTGGCGAAAAATTCCTAAGAACAAAAATGTCTTGGAATGAGTGAAGCAACACTCTCAAATTTTTCCAAAATTTTCCATAACAATTTTTTGATTTTCTGAAAATCCGGAAAATGTACTGCTTCAAACTTTGAGAAAAGAATAGCTCAAATACTTCAATGAGTGTGGAACTTTGAATTTTCAATTTTACACTACTAGGCGAGTGAAGTTCATCACTTATATCGTCGATACATAGTTTATCTCCTTCGTTCCACTCGTGATCAGGCTTTAGCAATTTCTGCGTTTGAGAGTAATTTTTTAAAACTTGTCTATAACTT
>NW_014560129.1:0-223 GCF_001313825.1 Dinoponera quadriceps
GCATTAGCATTACCCAAGGTGGAGGTTGCACGGTCGGATTTACACCTCTATGTATGTTTGTGTGTTTGTGTGTGTGAATGTGTGTGTGTAAACAGAGATAAGGACCCCACGGTTCGTCACTCCCGTTGTATTTGTCGACTCCAAACCCTCTCTGCTGTACGCGCGCGTGTGTGTGTGTGTGTGTATGGCTGATGTTAATAGGCCTGGTGTTTGAAATGTCCAC
>NW_014560129.1:399-917 GCF_001313825.1 Dinoponera quadriceps
ATTCTACGAATCATATCATCCTAATATCATCCATATCATATATAATAAGCATCACAAGCTTCCGTTTGCGTTAGCGATTTGGAAAGCTCTATCATATCACAAGCTTCCGCGTTTGAATACGACATGGCTGATAAATGAGAATTTTGTTACACTTTACGTGACAGTATCAGACATGTCATACATCACGACTGGGTAATGCTAATGCCGGCGGTACCGTAACTTTCAACCCTCATAACTCGAAAAGTACTGATTAAAAAAACGTTTCATTATAGCGTTTTGGAAAGCTCTCGAGATAAGCTACAAGAATATGCATTGAAAAATGGGGGTTTCTATTTAAGAAATTAAAGGTGACCTTCACGTGATCTTCAAACGACTATCCAAGGTCAAACCAATGACACCATCTTATGTGCCCCTCGAAGTCACAAAACTTTTGTCTAAAGCATTTTTCTTTAAAATGTCGCGTTTACGAAAAAATCAGGTGAGACGGATGGTCTGGGACACCCTGTATATACAGGGTG
>NW_014560130.1:0-1751 GCF_001313825.1 Dinoponera quadriceps
GCGATTGCTGAAGAAAGACAGAAGAACGCGGAGGCGGGAAATGAAGAAATACATTTGAGCGTGTCGAGCGATTGTTCGTGGAAAAGACGTGGCTTTTCGTCGTTATTTGGAATTGCAACGCTGATCGGAAAATATACGCACAAAGTGTTGGATTTTGTTGTAAAGTCGTCATTCTGCCAAAGCTGCAGCAACTGGGCCAGCAAAAAAGGAACTAATGAGTACGATATCTGGCATGATACTCATGAACAACATTGCAACATAAATCACACTGGAAGTGCTGGTAAGATGGAGGTAGATTGTATGAAAGAAATGTTTTGTCGATCAGAATCGCACGGCGTGAAATATGCTACATATATCGGCGACGGTGATACGCAAAATGACAACGAAAGCTTCAACGCTTGTCTGTGGAAACTGGTTCCCAAACACCTTCATTGTGGCGAACAAACCATCAGAATAGCAGCATACATAGCTTCCGGCATCTTTAATGAAGGCTATTCATCTATATTANCCGGCGTGAAATATGCTACATATATCGGCGGTGTCACGAAAACTTTCCAAGCTCTCCTCAACTGTAATCCTTATAGCGACCTTACCGTTCATAAGAAGGAATGTATAGGTCATGTGCAGAAGCGCATGGGCACAAGATTGCGCGCAGCCAAGAAACAACATAAAGGAATCGGAGGTTAAGGTGCAGGAAAATTGACTGACAAATTGGTAAAAGATTTGACTTTATATTATGGACTTGCCATTAGGCGACACCCTGATTCGGCCGAAGAAATGAGAAAAGCTGTGTGGGCAACGTTCGATCATAAATGTTCCACAGATGAGAAACCGAAACATGAAAACTGCCCACCAGGTGAAAACAGTTGGTGTAAATGGCGTGTTGCAGAAGCTAAGGGAGAACTCGCCGATTTCCACTATGAACCTGCCCTTACAGCATCAGTTCAAGAAGCAATTCCACCCGTATATGAAGCTCTTTCAAGTGACGATTTGCTGCAAAGATGCACAAGTGGAAACACGCAAAATGACAACGAAAGCTTCAACGCTTGTCTGTGGAAACTGGTTCCCAAACACCTTCATTGTGGCGAACAAACCATCAGAATAGCAGCATACATAGCTTCCGGCATCTTTAATGAAGGCTATTCATCTATATTAAAAACCATGNATGAGAAACCGAAACATGAAAACTGCCCACCAGGTGAAAACAGTTGGTGTAAATGGCGTGTTGCAGAAGCTAAGGGAGAACTCGCCGATTTCCACTATGAACCTGCCCTTACAGCATCAGTTCAAGAAGCAATTCCACCCGTATATGAAGCTCTTTCAAGTGACGATTTGCTGCAAAGATGCACAAGTGGAAACACGCAAAATGACAACGAAAACTTCAACGTTTGTCTGTGGAAACTGGTTCCCAAACACCTTCATTGTGGCGAACAAACCATCAGAATAGCAGCATACATAGCTTCCGGCATCTTTAATGAAGGCTATTCATCTATATTAAAAACCATGCAGACGTTGGGAATCGTAATCGGGACAAACAGCAGAAACTTCGCTGCGAAGACTGACGAAGAGCGCGTCAAGTCAGCGAACGCGAGTCAGTCAGAGTTGATGAAAAAGGCCAGAATTGAAAAAATTAGCGCCCAAGTGCAGCAAAACATGCTCTTCGAGGATGAGGAAGGAACTCTGTATGGTGCTGGAATAGCTAATTAGATGTAAGTGTCAAAAAACAAACATTATTTACGATTTTTTCTTCC
>NW_014560131.1:0-421 GCF_001313825.1 Dinoponera quadriceps
TTTCGACTAAATACGCTGGTTCCATGAGAAAAGGTATAAGAAATTCATCCGCTGACGAACTTTGCGAGTTTGCGTGTAATAGACGAAATAACGTAAATGTCGAATGAAACTTGCGTTTCATACGTTAAATCGTGAACGGATGCAAACTTACGAGTGTGATTGAAATATTCTGCTTTATTACGTTATTTCCATGCGGCAGCCTCGCAGATTACAGGCGGCGAGGGTTTCTTCTGATTCTACATCAGAAAAAGTGAAATAATGCAAATTCATGTTTAGGCTTGAATCTTTTCGACTGAATACGCTAGTTCCATGAGAAAAGGTATGAGAAATCCATCAGCAGACGCAACTTGCGAGTTTGGGTGTAATAGGCGAAGTAACGTTAATGTCTTGTGAATCTTGGGTTTCTTTACGTTAAATCGTG
>NW_014560132.1:0-723 GCF_001313825.1 Dinoponera quadriceps
TTTATTTATTTGTTTATTTATTTACTTAATTATTTTTATTTTATTTATATATATATTTATTTATTTATTTACTTTTTCCATGCCGCCTTCGGGGCATACCCAACATAACATGAGACACCCGTGGTCAAATTGGGGTCAGAATGAGACCTGGACGAGGTCACGATGAAGTCAGGATGAGTTCAGGATGAGTTATAAAGAATGTGGATGTTAAAATTATTTGAGAACGTAACACTTTATTTGTATAAGAAAAGAATAGAGTGAGTTACAAGGCCGTATGGCTTAATATACTAGAGAGATTATTTGGTCCGGTTGAGTTATATAGAAAAACATGTTTTGATGGCTACGTGAGATATGTGAGAGAGTGTGAAAACTCGTGATGGGTATCGATATTCTATACATTATCGAATATCGATCGGGATAGGCACACGTATTCGATTAATTTAGCAGACAATATAAGAGCACGCATTGTGCCTAGAGACTCAATGTTTAATTCCAACACATTTCCTCAATGTGTGCTTCGGTTTGCTCTGCCCCCTGGAATGTTCCTTAACCCAAGGTATTCAACGCACCTCTCATGCTTCACTTTTGGTATAGCCTTCGTTAGGATGTCAGCACACATCTGGTTCGTCGGTAAATGTTGAAGTCTTATGTGTCCCCTTTGGACAGCCTCTCTCAGGAAATGGTACCGTATATCTATGTGTTTAGTGCGTGCATGAAAGACAG
>NW_014560133.1:0-2758 GCF_001313825.1 Dinoponera quadriceps
AATGGTGCTCTTTCGAATGGAGATATTTAGAAATAAAAAAAAATTCTTAGGGAAGGAAAAATCTAAAATAAAAAAAAGAAACTTGTTTTTTCGATACGATATATAGTTAAAAACGATTTTTCGACCTCTGTACATTTTTTTATACTTCTCAAACTGGCTTAGATGGTGGAATAATGGTGTAAAATTTGATTTGGTGTTGTCAGATGTGCCTTGAAAATTTTTTGGTGAAGCAAAATGGCGGCTTAAGTGAGAAATTGTGTTTTTCAATTTGACGATTTTTTTTCTAAAAAAACTATAAACTTTAGCGAAAAATTCCTAAGAATAAAAATGTCTTGGAATGAGTGAAGGAACACTCTCAAATTTTTCCAAAATTTTCTATGACAATATTTTGATTTTCTGAAATTCCGGAAAATGTACTGCTTCAAACTTTGAGAAAAGAATAACTCAAATATTTAAATGAGTGTGGAACTTTGAATTTTTAATTTTACACTACTAGGCACGAGAAGTTCATCATTTATATCGTCAATACATAGTTTTTGTTCTTCGTTCCACTCGTANAAGTAATTTTTTAAACTTTTCTATAACTTATGTTCATGTTGTTTTTATAATTAGAATTATGTCTTGAAGATTGAACATTCATCTCTTCATCTGTGTCAAACTCTGCAGAATATTCAGGATTAGGTAAAATCACGTGATCTTCGTTATCACTATCAATTTCAAATTCATTTTCTACTACTAATGTTTTTTTTGTTGTCTTATTATTTATTTTTTCCTTTCCGTTTCCAGAATTAACTCTTTTAACTTTTTTTCCCATTTTAAAAGAAAATACTATAAATTGCACTTTTATACTTGCTCTTGCTTGTATGGATTACATTTAATGTTAAATGATAATGATCTTTTATTTATTATAGTTTGTAAAAATTATACATCTAAATGTTACTGTACAATGAACTTAAATATAAATTGTATAACGCAAAGAATAGTTTAATAACTTGCAGAAGCTACTATTTATTAAACAGCATAGTACTTGGCAATAATCAGTGGGCTGTCGATTCTTTATAAGTCTCCACGATCATATACAAATGATGTTAAAAACAGTTTTTACACCTATATATATATATATGTGGGTCATTTCATGTCAAAGGGGTAAGCTCAAAAATTAGATTTGATTGAAACCTATGACAATCGGTAGTACTATTTTAGAAAACATTTGTCGAATTTTTTGAATTTTTTGACCCACTCCATGAGCTTCTATGGCTGTCAAAAAATTCGAATTTTTGCTTCGACTACCAGTTTCTTAATTCTCGTCGTCGTCGTCGTGCCAATAAAAAAAGTCTCAAATTATTTTAACTTTATAGCATTTTTCCCGTAGAATCTGAAAAAAATATTTATAAAATTTTAGGGAGTAGTTTTCACCATTATTTTAAGATTTTAAAGTTTAAAATCAAAATTTTGCAAAGTACGCCACCTTCGATTTTTTTTAATTATTTTATTATATTCCTTTTTAAATTTTCTTTCGATTAAGTCATGTCTCATAATGGTAATCGACCTGGAACAGGCCCAACATAAGGCCCAAAAGATAAAAATCCACCTTTTCCCAAAAATCTGGTTTCAGATTCGTTATCAGTGGCCTTCAAAACCTAAGAATACACTTCAAAGCTGATTATGACCGTCTTGAAGGTTGAGATATAACAATAAAATCGTATGTTGGGTATAGATTCAAACTTAAACGTCAAAATTATGCCATTTGGGCTGAAACGAAAGGGTTTAAAGAAAGAAAAAAAACCGAGATATATACTTAAAAAACCCAAGAATAAAAGGAAGGTTACGCCGTCGTTTTACATATATACCACGAATAATTAAAAATATTAATCTACAAAAATTTAAAAATTAAAAGAACCAAAAAGCAGAGAAAAAACAAAAAAAATTAAAAAAAAAACTTAGAAAAAAAGCAATAAATAGAAGGATAACTCGTCGCTTTTCATGTATCACAAATTAATGGCTAAAAATGGNATCATGTATCATAAATTAATGGCTAAAAATGGAGCAACAAAAAGTGTAAAGTCTAGAAAGAGCGAAAAGAAACAGAATAAAAACTTTTAAAAAAATTAAAAAAAATTCAAAGCAAAGTGGAAATATATAACGTAAATAAATAGGTAACAAAAAAATATGTCATACATCTATTTGTGAAGAATTAGAAACCCGAAAGCAAGAATGACCGTTAGGTTTTTAAGGGAAATCGGCTGTAACTTTTGAACAAGTGCTGTTAGGGGGGTCTGGCTGGGTTCGTTTGAAAGCCTGAAAAAATGGGTGTCGGTCCCCGCATCCCCGAAATATTATTAGCTATTGTGGCAGAGTTGTGAGACGTTCTCCATTCCAAAAACGCAAATTCCAANCCCCCATTTCAAAAACGCAAATTCCAAAAATACAGCGCTATCGCCGTAATATCAACGTTAGGTGGTGGAAGGGTGAAATGAGTGCGACTGATTGCGCTTCCCAGGGGCAGCAACGTCATCTCAGACACTAACCTTACCTCACCGATGGTTTACGAGATACGGGCGAAAGAACAAAAATGGAGGAGGGGAAAGCTACCAATTCTCTTTTCACACTCTAATAATGTATTCCCTGCCTGCCCGTCCGATGTCACAAATATCATTTTTGCAAAAACCCGGTAACCTAACTGTTGGAATTAAACATTGAGTCCCTAGGCAAAATGCGTGCTCTTATATTGTCTGCTAAATTAATCGACTGCGTGTGC
>NW_014560133.1:2979-3312 GCF_001313825.1 Dinoponera quadriceps
CACAATGCGTGCTCATGTATTGTCTGCTAAATTAATCGACTGCGTGTGCCTATCCCGATCGATATTCGATAATGTATCGAATATCAATACCCATTACGAGTTTTCACACTCTCTCACATATCTCACGTAGCCATCGAAACACGTTTTTCTTTATAACTAATCCGGATTATATAATCTCACTAATATATTAAGCCATCCGTCCTTGTAACTCACTCTATTCTTTTCTTATACAAATAAAATGTTACGTTCTCAAATAATTTCAACAGGTTTTGGTCCCAGGCCGTCCAAATATTAGACGAGATTCTAGCGCGATTATTGTGGTTGTGTGCCACG
>NW_014560134.1:0-1623 GCF_001313825.1 Dinoponera quadriceps
TCGTCGAGGGGTCGAAGGGGTAGCCCCGGTGGTGTCGGCAGCGGCCCCTCGTCGGTCATCTCAGAACAGAGGACGGCGTGGTCCTCCGCCCGGCGGTCAACACACTCCGGGGTACACTCCTTCTTCTTCTCGCCGTCCTTCGGAGCGAGGTGTACACTTGGTCGGTGCGCGGGGCTCGCCTCTACCGCTACCGCGCGCCTACGGCGCGCGGTCTCCGCTAACTCAAAAAAAGGAGTACAAAAAAAAAAATTAATGACATTAAATCGGCGCGCTCCTATGAGCACGCCACTCGCCCTACAATAGGGCCTTCGCCCTTGGGACGGGCGCTCCGTGCCGCCACGTCACAACATAAATTACTAATGTCCACCGAATAAATATTGTTAAAAATTTTTTTATTTTTCTCTCTGTGTATGCTAACAAATTGTATTGTTACCCCCAATATGTTGGTAAATAACACTGCTAAATTTATGTTAAATTACAGACTGCAATGAAATGTTGATAAATGAATTCTTTTCGTGTAGCTCGAGAGGTCCTTACGAGAAAATCGTCCGCGTCGCACAAAAGTCTGGCGCGAAAGATTAATAGCGTCGGCGCGAAAATAGAAGATCAGACGGGGTCGCGAACAAAAAGGAGCGTCAATTATCAACTAATGCGAACTAACTGAAGCGATTCTACCGAAAAAGAGTCGCCCGTAGATATCCATAACGGTGCCCCGAGACTAAGCTCCGTATATGTCGAAAGATACATTTTTATAATCGGATCATCGTGGGAGATACCCTTAATCCGTGCATCTTGGGGGTTTTAGTAGTGCCGGTAAATAAATAATGAAGTTTGTCCAAAATTCGCCCGTAAATTGCTCAAGGTGTCCGAGGTGAAACGCGTAGAAGTACTCTCGACGAACGAGTAATGGGCTGTCCGTGATTTACGACGCATCCCGTCTTCCCCGGGGAGGACAGATCGACGACGCGCTTTCTCCGTTCATTGTGGGAACTCGTGGGCGGTTTACATCGACGTCGCGATCGCGTCGAGACGACGAGACGTGTTCGGTAAACCCTTGAATCGTCCACGTGCATCGGCATTTGTCATCCCGGAGCGGTTTATTTCATCGTCCCTCTTTTTCTCTCGCGCGCGCAACCCAACGTTTGATCCGCTGAACTTAGCGAACTGTTACGAAACTCGAGTAAACTTGACGTTGTATAGGAACTACCACCGTCCTTGTCATACCCGCTGCCGGCTGAAAATCCCTACGATTCCGGTTGTTGGTTTTTCATCGACGCGGTATTCTTGAACGGATACTCTTGTCTTCACCTCACGTTCAGCGACGTCACAGTGTTCCGTTTATTTCTTGGTATTCCGCCACTTTTCCGCGCCGATTGATCCAGTTGCGGTCTGTATTAATTAATCCGGCAATTGCATCGCGGGACAACGTTAGGAATCGCGATCTCGGACAATTTCCAAGACGCCTAGTCATAGTGGGTGTGTTACGACGCTGCCTGAATTCGAAAGGACCGGTCGTCGTAGTTCATCGCCGACTGAAGTCACATCTAAATCGCTTCAGACGCTGCGGAAATAAATTATATATATATATATATATAATTTATTTTACATATATATATATATATA
>NW_014560135.1:0-13069 GCF_001313825.1 Dinoponera quadriceps
CGAACAATTTGGTTACAAGTTTTAACAAAGAGAAGAGGAATGTATTTAAACATTATTCAGCAAAAAATCATTTGTTGCTTTACTATTTTAAAGGTGAGCATTATTTTTCAAAAATAAAGTCTCTACTAAGTAGCATCAACTTAGTGTCCTCCTTTTTACCTCACAGTCATATTTCATTTATTATTTCACGTCACGTCATTATAAAAGGCCGGAAAACTTAATGATAGAAAATGTTATATCATGTAATGTCCTTTTTACCTCACAGTGAGATTTACCTCACACGATATATGCGAGGCGAACTCCGAAATACGTGATTTGTGAATAAAACTGTTTATATGTGATTGTTTAATTGCTTTACTTATAAATCGTCGTGCAGTATGAACTGAAGCCGCCCACGATTCTCACATCGCGCGCTCTTGTTTTATGATTATTATATTGCAATTATAATTATTTTTCTGTGTTACACATATATGGAAAGACGTAACAGAAGTATCGAAAAGGAATATATGCAAATGTCTCATATACGCTTCGAGCAAATTTCAGTAACACTTTTATATAGGTGCGACATATGAAAAAGAGGAGAGATTTTCGAAGTAGCCGCAAGAGTCAAGAGAGAGATCGATGATGTTACTGTTCTAGTTAACAATGCCGGCATAATGTCTTGCCATGCTTTTCTCGATCATTACGATCATCTCGCCGACGAAATTAAACGGATCTTTGACATCGACGTGTTAGCACATTTCTGGGTACCGATGAACGAATTGTGGTGAGAGAATCGTGAATAGCTTCTACTTATATGAATAAATATAGCTGTTTTATACATAATGATACATAATGTCATTATAGATAAAAAAACGTTGTACAAATTTACGAAAAAAAAGTCACAAACGACTCTTTTCGATGGTGTTAGTGCATAATGCGTGAATTAACCGCTGACGCGATAATTATCTCGTTTTTTTTTTCTTGCAAAAGTATGGTGGAATATTGAAAGAACATTCCTTTACATTTGTGTAACGGTACATTGATACGGTGATAAAACGCACCGATGCTAATGCATTGGAAATCACAGAGAATCAATCAGCTCTCCATCCTCAATCACATATTATTCTGGAGGGTACTTCGAGAATGCGTTTTTGCGTTTCATTATGATACGATTAAGTGTATAAGATTATGTATAGTGGTCATAACCGTTTAATAATAATCGTTATGTATGTATTAAGGGTATATCTTTAATTGATTTTTAATTGATCTTTGAATGATTTATGCTACGATTAGCGCAATATACAACATGCATGCAATTGTCAATATGGATCACGTAGGAATCATCACGTAGGAATTCTTATTTCTTATTTTCACAATATCTTAATATATAAACTTGAATGTTTATGAATTAATTGTTCGCCGGAAATATGATAAGCATATATTTGGCGATATTATATCATATTTCCGGCGAACAATTAATTCATAAACATTCATGTGACTTGAAACTTGAATGTTTATATATTAAGATATTGTGAAAATAAGAAATTAGAATTCCTACGTGATCAAATAAAAATATCCATTTATTTACTGTATATACGTGATATATATATTGCACAACTCGCGACCTCAAGGGAATAGAAATAACAAATTGTCGCAAAAAGTACAAAATAAATTTTTGATATCAACTTTGACCGATTCAATTTGTGATTAACGAAGAGACAGCCGTTTTTTTGAGCATACAATACCAGCGGTCGACACGATTCCCACTACACACTTGAAACAGAAAACGAAAAAGATTTTTAAAATATATGGAAATAACCTTCGTTATTATTTTGAGTGTTTATATCCAAACGTCTTGTAAAAAGTATATGTATATTGAGAATATGAAATAAAAAAAATGGTAAAGAAATTTTTTTAACGATTCCCACCTTATGTGATCTGCTTCCATGCGATTATAACAGCTGTCATATTCTGACAGACGTTATCATATCATGACGTTACGTATGCATTTGTACGAATGCAGAAATGAAGACAAGAAGATATCTGGCATATATTTAAAAATATAAAACGCATATATGCATTATTACTCATTCAGTTACCAATTTAATTCGTGAACACTGTACAAGTTGACATGGCAATAGGAGCTTTGTAATAAAGTGATTTATTCGTCGACTCTATCGCGTTCTCTTTTGATAAGTGAAAATATAGATATGCATATAGTTAAATAAACATTTATTGAAATGCATAAAGTTAAAGGCTTTGTCGCAGTTCTTCCAAGAAATTCATATCGATATTGATGAAATCGGGTTACAACTGGCACTGTAACAGTGTGCTCGCGGATATAAATTGTGACTACGGTACAGATACTTAACACACGTTTAATGTGTATATTTTGTGCGACGTGAAATAATAAATGAAATATGACTGTGAGGTAAAAAGGAGGACACTAAGTTGATGCTATTTAGTAGATACTTTATTTTTGAAAAATAATGCTCACCTTTAAAATAGTAAAGCAACAAATGATTTTTTGCTCAATAATACTTAAATACATTCCTCTTCTCTTTGTTAAAACTTGTAACCAAATTGTTCGTTCATTTTCCAGATTGGAATATCAGACAAATGATACAGTTCGAAGGAACAAATGTCAGGCAATCGTGCTAAAAGCTTGCAATGGCGTCTTGTTCTTGGCGGATGTCTTGCTACTTATCTTAAAAATCGCGTATTATATCTGCGGAAGCGTGTGTAAATTCTTTGTGCCAACGCAAGAGAAAAGCGTGGCCGGGGAGATCGTTTTGGTGCGTATCGAGTACATGAAAATTAAACGACATTGTCACATTGTCATTTAATTTTTCTCGTAATATTTTACTTGAAAACTCGCGGAAAATGTTCTTTCTCTCGATGTGTTATTGGGCGCGAATCATCTATTTACAGATAACAGGCACGGGCCACGGTATAGGTAAGGAGTTGGCGATCCGTTATGCGTCTCTGGGAGCGACGGTGGTATGTTTGAGTTTGAATCGACAACGAAACGAAGAGACGTTGAATGAGATTAAAAAGCTAGGCGTAACCGCGGCGTACGCGTACAAGTGAGTTTATAAAATTCGGTAAAGTTGCGGAATGATACACACAACCTTCGATAATGTATTTTATTTGTGATTGGAATATCTTGGCACACGACGAATGCACATTGTTACTATTGCACTTAATGTAACTGTGTGTGAGTTTTTCTCGAAATCAACAGTTACGGTACAAAAAGATACAACGAGCCTGAGCTAAAATATTCTAATCAGAAGTGGATCGATGAAATTTCAATGACACCTTTATATAGGTGCGACGTATCGAAAAGAGAAGAGATTTTCGAAGTAGCCGCGAGAGTCAAGAGAGAGGTCGGTGACGTCACTATTCTAGTTAACAATGCTGGTATAATGTCTTGCCACGCTTTTCTCGATCATACCGCCGACGAAATTAAACGGATCTTTGACATCAACGTGCTAGCACATTTCTGGGTGAGTTGTAAAGGCAAACATGCAATTCTTTATAATATAGGATATTCATAAGGAGGTTATTATTTTTTTTTTTCAGACGCTGCAGGCGTTTCTACCGAGTATGATTGAAAAGAATCACGGTCACATTGTCGCGCTCTCATCAATAGTAGGGCTCTTTGGTTTATCAAACATAATTCCCTATTCCGCCAGCAAATTCGCAGTTAGAGGTCGTCGATTGTATCGTTGAATTTTATGCGAGCATTTGCTCTATTCAGAAAGGATTGTGAAAGAGTTTCCTAATGGTTTTGAATTGTTGTTAAAAATCTTGCAGGACTCATGGAGGCGATTAACGATGAATTACAATTGTCTACCAAGGGAAAATCAATGATCAAATTCACTACCGTTTATCCGTATATAGTGGACACCGGATTTTGCAAGAAGCCAAGAATAAAGTAAGTTTGTGATGAAACTACAACTAACGTAAGGAACACTCTTCGAGTTAACCGTGTTTCCTGGAAATTCCCGAGAAATCTCATTATGTTTTTGATAGGTCGTTGATGCTCATCAATAACGAATCTTTTTAACTTGGACAGATTTCCGAGTCTCACGCCGATAGTTTCGTTGGAAGTAGCTGCGTCGCATATAATTAGGACGCAAAGGCGGGATTACCGCGAACAAAGCGTGCCTTCGTTTTGGTTCTCACTGAACGCAATAGCGAGGTAATTTCTGAAGGGAAAGATGGTGGGATGAATAATGTGAAAGAGGTAGCGTAAAGAGCCGTCTACATTGGAGTTAATAACACTGCGAAGTAAGAGAGTTTTTTCAGTGGGATGAAATACCAGGAATAATCGAAATGTATCAACCCACTCTTTACTTATTACTGCTTATTTCCAATGTAGGCGCCCTTTATTTATTACTTCCAATGTAGACGGTCCTTAAGAAAGGGCAATACATGAATTTTTATTTCAGACTTTTACCCTACGAAGCGTTTTACAGCCTAAGAAATTTCTTCGATTGGGGTCTCGAACCGGCTAACGATTAATGAAACATCATTCGCGCAACAGATCCATTGACAGATGGACAGTTTGCGTACAACATGTTTGTTTGAGCGCGCTTATAAAGTGCTGCGAAATGAATAAAAAGAATTGTAATACTACCCATATTTGGTACATATATATTGATATCCCTCATTTATTCGTATATAGCAAATGAACGCGGGTACAGTTTGTTAATATTGTTCTTTTTTGTAAAGATAGTTTGTAAAGATCGTTTAATCAACTCTGAAAGTATAAGCTGGAAATATAAAAACGAGTATTCAATGGCGCGTCTCATACGAGACGAATTCAGAGTTTAGCCTAGCGAAGAATCCTGTAACATATCATGGTAAATAGGATGAAGCCCGTCGTAACCTCGTAATCCCACTTTTGCGCCAGCGATACGACACGCAAACGTAATAGCCTTTTGCAAAATCGTTTCATCGATAAATCCCATTCGAACGTACTTCAAACTTTCTGTATTGGGGCACTTACTCGTAAATTCTGCCTTGCTTTTGTTCAAATAATGCAACACGACCGCGTTAAATGTATCACCGGCACCTAAAGTGTCAGTCACCTTCCGTGGAGGAAAAGCTGGAGATTGCACTACAGTACCATCTCCAGTACGTGCCATTGCACCCTGTTCTGCCCAGGTGCAAATAATAGTCGCTCTAGAAAGACATTTAACGAAACGTCGACGAAATAACAAAAATATCGTCTGTTTTGATACATGTATGTGAAAAAAGGTGAAATTTACCCCGGCTTAGCGTTAGGACCAACGTTCCTTAGTATCTCGCTCATACTTTCGAGACCTTGGCTCTTGGCGAAATCCTTCGCTATAAACGCTACGTCAGCATGATTCAACAGATCCAATAATTCCGACCTGGGACGTTCCAACTCTACACTAATCGTAATTGGCGCGCGATATTTGGCATCTCGACCGTGTGCTGTATTTAACGAGTTATTATAATTTTTCACACGTTGTATCATAGTTAACACTTGATCGAAATTCCTTCCCTGTAAGTAGGAAATAGTTGTCTAGCTGCGGGATTCTTTTTCAAGTATCTCAAAGGTACCTCAAAGTGTATCCAGCTATATTCCCCTAAATCAAGAGTATCGAAATCCCTGTAAGTTAATTCCGGAAAGTCGGATGCTTTGTGGTGTATGATTGTACGACTTCCTGTACTAGAGCTCAATATAATAGTCGAAACAGGGCAGCCGAAGGTTAACGGCATTATAGGACAATGACGATAGTCAATGTTATATTTCCGCAGATCATTTTGCAGAAAAGAGCCGTGTTCGTCCGCGCACAAGCAAGCTAAAAGTTCGCACGGCTGTCCTAACAACGACAGCACGGTGCAAGAGTTGGATGAATTGCCTCCTCTTTGCCATCGGTAATCCGTAGATCTGAAATTTGTATAGCTCATTCCATTTTACGCCGCGTATAAATAAGGAAACATATAAGCAGCAATTGATTGCCGTAGATATTTCCAAGCGAACATTTCCAACTCAAGGAGGACATTTAAAGACGCAAGTCATTTCACGCTTGCATCGTTGTAAAATGTGACATCGTTAAATGCGATCTTGAATCACTTTCCGAATTTCAAAGTGCTTCGCTTGGCTACACGGGCATGTTAGTGCCGGCGTTAGTCAACTTCAAGACATTACTGGTTTTATCGAATTTTTCAAAAACACGCTTTATCGTAACTCAAGTTTCAGACTCAAGGTGATAAAAAAGAAATGCTATCGCACAACTGGCCGAATTTTTTTTTCAATGTTTTAATTTGGTTGCAATACGCAACATGAGTAAAAAAAAAAAACTAACCGACCGTGGATAAGTCATTTGAGAGATAATATATCGAGTCTTCTCGCGCGCAGCTGACTCGTTGTAATCGAAAACGGCGGAAGATAACGAAGCATACACTAACCTTCCAGTGGAGTCCTCCAAAGGGAATTGTTCGCACGTTTGAATGATGTCGAGACAAATTATTCCCACGCATAGAATTTTCTTTTCGGATTCCATCTGCGAAGATACAATCTTCTTCTTGACAAATTCGACGAGACGCGCATCAAAAGATCCACTGACCTTCCGTTCGTTGCGTGCGATGAACGACCTGCAGTTGATCGGAATTATCCAATTCACTTATCACCAGCTCCCTTGTTACCGGAGCGATTGTTCAATATTTTCCGCCCTTTGGAACAACAACCGATCCGCCCTACCTGTTGAAGCGCAGCTAACGCTTAACGCCATCTGGCGGTATTTCTGGGAGACTTCGACCCGTTACATTTATTTCCGTCCGACCCGTTATGTTAAACATCGTCTTTAACAAAAATCGACTCGGTTAGACGGACTTCTTATTTTCAAGTGGTAATGAAATTTGTCGTAACAATAAATTACAAAATTGCTGACGTAGGAAGTAATCGAATGTGGAAGTATCGAGAGGTCCTTTAACAAAGGAATCGAACATCGATTTATCGTTCGATCATTGTTCATTCTCATAAAATACCAAGATGGAGACGAGATCGAATTTTTAGCACTTCGAGCGCGATATTTGTTGCTAATAATTCTAAATTAACGTCATCCGTACCGGGCATAAGTGTATTATACACTTGAGCGGAAAAATCACTCGTTTGTCATAGCAAATATTGCTATCAAAGAGAGCAAATTTATGCGACACATGGCGGTTTGTTAAGCCCGAATCCGCACGCGTAATTTCTTGTTCATACTCCTAACGCGTAATTTGCCACTTGATCAACGTTTGTTTATGTAAATACGATGGATCCACGTTTGCATAGAAGATCCGAACTGGAAAAGGGATCGAACGACTTGGTCAGTTAACCTCAAAAGTTTGCTTTCACAGCAAATTGTGATTAAGCCACTTGATGTAAAAATTGTGCAAACTTCCTAGGATATGTTTGAATACGTTTTTGTTTCCGTCACTTGCAAAAATCGCAAATACTTGCGCTTGTGCGAGGTCTTGTAAAAATTAGCAATGTTCAGATCCAAGTATCTACCATGTATCCATGTTAGAATAAATTCTAATTCTGTATTCTATGCAATTTCAATTGCAAATTACCGATAATATCGTGAGTGTGTAATATTTGGATAACTTGGGTAATAATATTACATCCCAAACAACACCAAAAGACGTCTTTATGATTTATCTTGGAACGTTTTAATGTTACTGATTTATTTCGGTATGCAATGATTTTATCTGAAAATTGCTACTTCAAAATTAATTCGAAATTCTGAAACAATATTCAATTAACATATAATATCATCATATATAATATAGAGGAATATAATATAGAGGAATAATCGTCTGGCGAAAACAATTTCTATTGTGTAAAAAAAAATTATATATATATATATATATATATAAAATTTATATATATATATATATATATACACTTAATGTTTTATCTTTTTGCAGATTGTTGAATGGTTGAATGAGATTTCTATGAGTTCTACTGAAGATGTTAAAGTTGCAAATATATGTAAAGTACAGGAAATTTTATTGAATAAGGAACCACATTTGTTGCAACTTTACTTGGGGAATATTTTGGAATTTGCAGCAGACAGAAGTGCAGAAGTCAGAAAAACCATTATAGGATTTGTCGAAGAAGCTGGGTTATTGTCAATAAATTATTTTTCACTTATTAAGCCATTTCATATGTAATGTGCGTTATTTACTTATTTTCAGAATCAAACATCCAGAGGTAATACCTCGTACAGTGCAAATACTTCTTAGATTGTCAACGGATGAAGCGTCAGCTGTAGCTAAAAGAGTTCTCAGGGCTAGCAGTAGGATTCTTAGAGCTGCACTCAAATGGATCTCTAGTGCTGCTGTTGTCACGCCAGAAATGGAATTAGCATGGAGTCAATTAAGTGCTCTTAAAGTACAGATTATAAATATGATTGACAGTGATAATGACGGGTAAGCGCATTAATCAAAGATACATGAATCGTATCCGCAACTGGGTACAATTTCTTTTAAACCTTCTACTTTATAGAATTAGGACGCAAGCTGTCAAGTTTCTCGAGGGTGTAGTTTTGATACAAACATATCCTGATCCCGACTGTCCCAAAAAACCCGATGACTTTTCCCTCGAAGACATACCGTTGACATTGAAAATAGCTCGTAGACGAAAATTGGAAGAGGAAGCAAAAAATGTAATGGATCTGCTGATTAAATTTCACGGATCGCCGCATGTTAGCAGCGTCAATTTAATGACATGCATGGGATCTTTGGCATTAATAGCTAAAACAAGACCACAGTTTATGCCAAATGTAATTCAAGGTATTGCGTACGTTTACTTGTACTAACATTTCGTATACAATGTGTAATTGTCAATGTACAGCGTTGCAGAGGCTGCAACACGATTTACCGCCCACGTTGTCTGACTCTCAAGTAACCAGTGTACAGAAGCAATTGAAACTCACACTCCTTGGACTGATGAGACATCCCGCTAGTATAGAATATGCTTCAACCATAGCTAAGCAATTGACTCAGCTTGGAGCGAAAGAGCAGGAAATTATTAAGGCTTATCCTAAACCGGAGGATGTTCGTCGAATGAAAAAACGCCAGCAGGTATATAAGATTCTCGTTGAGGAGATATTTCTTATATCATGTGTACAACATATATATTCTTAAGTATTTCTGTTTTTTTTTTCTTTTTTTTTGCGCGAAGGAGGCGGCAGCTGCTAGTGCTGCAAAGCGAGCAAAACTTGATGTGGCTTTGATACCTGATGAACCAGAACCAGTACCGAGCCCTGTTCCTGCGCCTAAATTGCCAGAGTTAATCGAACTTTCTGAAAATTTTATCGCCGAAAGACTTAGCGTAGAAATTGCAACAGATTTAGTGATGGATAGTATGGTATGTATTATCCTTGCCTACATGATCAAATTGAATCTTTGTCATTCCGTTGAATAATTGTATTCAATAGGCATGGGTTCCGGATACTATGACGACCATTTTTCAAAGAGAATATCAACCCACCGCAACTACCGACATTAACATACAGCGTCAAACAATCGGTAAACTTCTAGCGGCACAAATAAAACAGACCAAAGCGAAGAAGAAGAAAGATGCTAAAGAGGAAGATGCTGTAATGGAAGATTTGATCAAGAATCCTACCATTAGCGTGGCCGAGGCAAAACGTGAGCGTAAACGCGAAAAAGATCGGGAGAAGGAGAAAGAAGCGAAAGCGTCATTAGAGGCCCATGAGAAATCTCTCGCGAAAGCTAGGAATCGTTTGAAGGCGTTGAAATTAGCAGAGGTAACAAAGCCGCTTTCGAAGGAAGTTAAGGAACGAATGTTGTTGATGGCAGTTAACAGGATATTACTTTCGGAAAGGACTGCGGTTCTTGGTGGTGTAGCTGCTGTAAGGTACAGCAAAAGGCAAATTCGAATATAACGAGCATGCGGTGGATATCTTTCACAATTGATCCCTTTGTGCTGCATTACAGATCCAAAATCCTGACTACGCTAGCAGCTACTTTTAACCCTTACATTAAGGAAGCGGTATTGCGTTATATCACTGATGATATGAGAAATCGATTAGATTTAGCTCTAGGTTGGTTATACGAAGAGTACGCGTTGCTTCAAGGTTTCCAAAGGCGGACCACCTTATGTACGAAACCTCAGGAGGCTCCGCATCAAGCGTATAACTTTTTGTTGTGCACTTTAGTTTCGGCTATTGATTTAGTTCAGGGTAAAGATCGTGATTCCTTATTGTACAGGTAACGTTATGCATTTTACATGTATGATAGAACGATATCCATGATGTTGATTCGACTATTTTTCTAATCGTGAAAGATTGTACCTGGAAGCTCCGCTGATAACGGAAGATGCCGTAGAGGCTTTGAAAATGGTGTCATCCGACGAGTCTAGAGGTCTTGCGCCGTTGCAGCTTCTGAAAGAAATGGTAATACGTCGACCAACGAAACAGTTGGTATTTTTGAACGTTTTGCTGTGCCATACCGGACACGAAAACAATACGGTAAGACTCTCTCGCGTTGGAGGGTGCTGGAGACATTTTATCGCGAGAAAGTGTACATACCTAGTGTTACGAAATAATAGCAATACGTATTCATCTTTGAATAGGTACGAGAGGCTGCAATACAGTTGGTCTGTCAGTTGTATAGCAGGCCAGATTTAAGCAAACTGATCGAAGAATATGCAGTTCTCTATCTAGGCTTCTTACGCCTTCATAGTCCGCCCGAGATTGTTTTCGGGCAAGACAGGGGCAGACCGCAGACCGAAAGTTTATGGAGTGAATCAACTACACGCGCTTGCCTAGGATTATATCTTGCTCTCCTCAGTGAACATCAAGATCTCATTCACGAGTAAGTAGGAACATTTCTAGGTACGTGTAGAATCTGAAAAAAAAAGAAAAAGACTGCACAACCCTATGTTTAATGATGGCAGATTAGCGCGAGTATACACATCTATGGGAGCTGATGTAAAACGTATCGTGCTGAGACTGGTGGAAGGACCAGTGAGATCTTTAGGTATGGGAAGTCCACAACTACTGGCCCTTGTTGAGAATTGTCCGAAGGGTTCTGAGACTTTGGTCACGAGGATCATACATATTCTAACAGAGAAATGTACGTTTTTGTTTGATTCCACCACACATTTGTTCTTCTTCATTCTTCTTCTGTCGTTTTACGACGATCTTACGTGTGTATACAGCTGCTCCGAGTGCGGAATTGGTGGCCAGAGTGCGAGAGTTATATCAAACCAGAGTGTCCGATGTCAGATTCTTAATACCTGTCCTAAATGGCCTCACGAAGAAAGAGGTGATCGCTGCACTTCCCAAGTTGATCAAATTGAATCCTATCGTCGTAAAAGAGGTAAATCAAACATATGAGAGAGATATCTCGTTCATTAAGACGACGCATCTTATATGTTTTCTAGGTATTCAACAGATTGCTGGGAACACATAACAACGACAGCGGTGTACCTCATACATCTCCCATTACACCTGCGGAACTGTTGATAGCTCTACATAACATAGACCCGAGCAAGGCTGAATTAAAGACTGTTATCAAAGGTATACATTTATATAGCATACTGTTGTTATGAAGAGCGCTAATCTATAAATGTCGCGGATACATTTTTACAGCAACGTCCCTGTGCTTTGCCGAGAAACAGGTGTATACGCAAGAAACGGTCGCTGTTGTGATGCAGCATCTCATGGAGATGACACCTCTGCCGACTTTGCTTATGCGTACAGTCATACAAAGCTTGGCTCTCTATCCTAGGCTGAGCGGATTCGTCATGAACATATTGCAACGTTTAATTCTGAAGCAAGTGTGGAAACAGCCTAAAGTGTGGGAGGGTTTTGTTAAATGTTGCGAACGCACGCAACCACAGAGTTTCGCTGTTATTTTGCAATTACCACCGGCACAGTTGTCAGAGGCACTGAGAATGGCCAGCAATCTGCGCGCACCCTTATTAACCCATGTTGAAGCTTTTGCCGAGAATCAGGTAATCACAGGCCGCGCGCGTATTCACATTTAGCGTTGTAAAAGAGACCACTTCTCATATCGTGCTACAATAAGTAAGAAAGCCATTTTTCTTTCTCTACTCGATAAAGAAACGTTAGATTGAGAGATTTCGAGTTAACCAGATACAATGTTGAATGTAGGTAGGAATATACGTTTCCGCTCGCCGGATATCAGTATATGGATAAATCCCTCTCTTAATATACAGAAATATAATATTATGTTTCAGAAAGCACACATTCCACAATCGATAATGGACGTCATACAGGGTAAAGTGCTTTGTGACATGCACGATGAATTTGATATTGTGAGTAAAGATGAATGTATATAAAGGCAAAAACTCATTCTCTCTCTTTTGAAAACTCTTTATAAAAATAAATCTGAAACTTGAGACTTGACCACATATCTCTTCCATCGACTTCTTTCAGGCGCCACCCGGTGATTATTCGAATGATCAAAAACCAGATACAATGGAAATTGATCTTTCCGAACCAGCTCCTCCTGGTTTAGATTAGCATAAAACAATTTCAGTGTTAGAATCAAAAACATACCCTACCAGATATCCTAATATTAATCAATCCGTATTGTAGTTATGGATTGTAAATTATTTTCTTCGAGTCATCGTTTAAAATGTAGACTCTTTGCTTCTAAACTTAGATAGTAATGATTCCTTCTTATCTAATCGCGCTAATCCCTTGGTGTACATCGTTCGCTAATAATTATTTCCATAATTATTGACCGTCATTATTTTTTATACATCGGACCATCAACGTAATAGCAATATAGAGAGCGATTTTTAGTTTTATGTTCCTACTTCAACGGATAAATAGAAAATAAAACGAGAAAAAGAACATCGTGTGAGCATAGGGTGTACGACTTGATATATAATTTTTCATATTTATATATAAGCGGCATATTTTAGTATAATATACCAATATATCGTCGATAATATCTGAACAAAAATATTGATTTCTCATGGAGAAAATTGTGGATACTTTCGTTAAATAACCTTATTCATTATAATTTACGTTTGCGCACGTATATATAAAAGGAAAAT
>NW_014560135.1:13121-13445 GCF_001313825.1 Dinoponera quadriceps
AAGATATCAGTTAAAAATTCTATTGAAACATATTTTTACCACATATATAAATTTCCCTGTATAGAAAATGTATGAAGTTTTAGGAGAAAGTAAAAAATATATTTGACCTATTTCTCTCTAATATAACTTATATTGAATGTAATATTGTAAAACTTTTCTTATTTTAAAGTAATGCTTTTTGAAAAATTATTATTATATCGTAATTATTATAAAAAAGATTGCACAATAAATTACCAGTTAAAATAAGTATCATATATACATATGTATACATTATTTTAATATGAGTTTATCGTGCATTATGCCATTTTTTTTTCGTAAAAATTT